>NW_027169013.1:22500-30000 GCF_036898095.1 Palaemon carinicauda | reverse complement strand
TTTATCTATTGATTTATTTACGAATTTTTCCATTGATTTCACGACCTAGAAACTGAAAAATAGTTGATTTGACTCCGCCCCGAAGAGAGAGAAAAAAATAAGCATAAATGAAAATATACTCTGAAAATCCTTTTTGTTTTGTTTTTTTAATCTGATACAAAGGATATTGAGAAAACGGTATTAAAACAGCACAATTTGTTAATCTAAATTAGATATTCAATGCACTTTCAATCAATCAATCTTAGATATAAAAAGCCAAAACAATAAGGATAACATCTGAGTTAATTTATCGTTGTTAATGCCATTGTAAAATAAAGAATAAAAAGAGATATATTACTCTTTACTCTATATGATATTAGGCTTACATACTTTTGTTGAATATATTGTATATAGGAATGCATATGAAGCCATTTTATTGATCAAACTATAAATTCATCAATAAAGATTAGAAAAAAAGAAAAGTTTAGGAAGTGTTCATAAATACATTTTATTTATTTTTCGTTTGTATGTCTGCTGTTCAAGTAATCTAATATTAGTGTAAAGGAAAAACAATAGTAAAAAATTAAAGTAGTTACTCTTAACAATTAAAGATTTATCATGCTGAAGGTATTTTGAATAGAAATTCAATCATATCAAATCATTTCTAGAGTATGTTTATTTAAACCAAAATGACGTCATGGAATGTTCCAGAAATCAAGGATTAAAGAGCTCTACACATTGGTTATTTTCATGGCCAATAGATGGCTTTAGCAGTAGAGTAACCAAATGGCTAATTATCCCCATCATCCACTCATTATCATTTTTATTACTTCATTTCTGTTGCTATTTGGGCACAAAATTGCTATAAAACAGACGCACGTGAAATTCATGTTTTTGTGGTCTGGCCACAACTTAATTCTTAGGAAATTATAAATTTCACAATAAATAACACAGAAATATTTCCTCAACAAACAATCGTTACTTCAACTATATTTGGGAGTCAGGGGGAGGGGGGTGCCATATATGCCACATGTACAGAAATAGGAGAGAGAATCAAGTAATTACAAGTTATTTGATATAATTTCCCATTACCTTTTTATGAAACATTAAAATAATTAATATGGCTTATGGTATGGCATGTGTTGTTAGTAAAAACTACGTAGAATAACAATATTGTTACTTCCTGAATGGCATAACATCGCTGACCCCTCCAGCTCCCTCCCTTACATAGTGACGTGTTTTACTTTACTACCAATAGATGGCATCAGAGGCTCCTTGGCCCAACTAATATAGTCTAATATTTGAAGACCCACGTGTGACAAAAAAGTGTGTTAGGAAAGTAGAGGCTAGAGAATTGGTAGTTGGTAAATTGTCTAACGATCGTTTCCTTATTAGGTATGGATATTTATATCAGAAAATTATGTGAATTTTTCATATGCTATCGGAAACAACCTGAGTTTACTTATAAATGTGATTAGTAGTTTCTTTCTTTATCAGAACACATTGATATTGAGTCATATCCCTGTGCAAGTGACCAAAGTAACAATCATCAGAATAGTTAAGGATGGTGGGGACGAGTTGGACTCAAGGCTCAACTCTCGAGCGAAGAGGACGTGTTCCCACCGCTGTAGTTGTTTTTTGAGGTTTATACAATTATACGGACTTTGAAGTTATCTGACCGTTCACAGATGGCTTATGGCTAATACTATTAACAGCAACATTCAAGTATTTGAAGGAGCTCGGGAGGACATCATTATGGATTTAGATATGTCTAGTAGCAGCGATGACGACCAACCTTTTATCACAGTTGAAAGCAAGAAAATGAAGAAAAGGAAAATGAGCAGTGTTGTTGTATCTAATGGTATGTCTGATGATAAACGAAAGAAGTTTTTAGGTGAAGGCTCTACTACGAATCATCTAAAAGAAGGTAAAGTTATTAATGCTAAAAGGCCTCGGCTGTATTTTCCGAGGAATGTTTTGGGCTTCCATGATCAGGTTCGTTGGGCAGTTCGGCTGTCCAAGTGTTATCCGGAATTTGAGGTTCTATTTAAGGAAGGGAGAAACATCCCATATATTACAGTAAAGGATGAGGTAGCTGTTGGTTTTTTAACAAAAAGTGGCTTTGAAAATATTGTAATGGAAAATCCAAAGGAACTGTATGGTGCATGTACAAAGGTAATTATTTTTGATTACCCTACTTACTTGGACCCAGAAGATGTTTTAGTTGACGACCTATTTATATGGGCAAAGCGTAGAGTAGTTAAAGTTGACGGCGAGTCTGTCCCTAAACCACAATTAATTGCACTCATCAAGGGTCCGCCAATAGAGAGAGTATTTATCAAGTGCCTTGGTTATAAACGTATTGCAGTGTTCATTGACAACCCTGTCATGTGTTATAAGTGTTGCAGGTGGGGTCATATGGCCTGGAAGTGCCTGAATGACCATCGCTGTCGATTTTGTGGTAAGTCGCACGAGTCGAAGATGTGTGGTGACAAAATCAAAGAAAAGGAAAAAATTGAACCAAAGTGCTGCAATTGTGGAGGTGCTCATAATGCTAGCTCTAGAGTGTGTCCCCGAATGCCCAAAAGTGATCGTTCACTTAAGACAAATAATGGAAATCTAAGAAGTGATAGTTCTGGTGTTATTAATACTCAGGTTCCAGTGGCTAGTGAAAATTTCTGGGAAAAGCGTATGGAACAGCAAAACCAAATTTTGGTAAAGAATAAATCCCCTGAGGAGACTCAATTTCATTATAATAACTTTATCTCGGAGTTTCGTAAAGAGATAGCAGAACTGAAACAGGCAGTGTTAGCTATTAAGAATACTATGAATAGTATATATTTGCAAAATAAAAAGGTGGTTGTTAATGAAAGGGTGACTCAAAATGTTGTGGTTGCAGAGGTACATGACAATAGTGGTGAAAGCACAGTTACATGCGAGGCTGGTTTGTCAGCTAATAAGCCAGATTATGTGGAAAATGTGGTCGGAGATTTTACAATCATTCTTGATTCGATAACCGAGTATATGGAAAGTCCAACCAATCAGCTAAAAATGAATATTCTGCATTCTGCAAGCAAGTTAAGAAAGAGTATTTCTCAAAATGGCACATAAACTCCATATTATATCCTGGAATATAAATAGTTTAAGAAAACGAATTACTGATTTGCATGCTTATACTCAGTCTACAAACGTTGATATAATAGCTTTGCAGGAAGTAGGTAGAAATGTTTCCTCACTCCAAATTAACGGTTACAATCATTTTGAATTACAAGCTAATGAGTCCACGAATTGCAGAGGTTTAACTATTTACATAAAAAATAATATTCCAGCTTCGTATTACTTTGCTAGTAAAGTCAATGGTACAGAGTGTTTGGCTATTAAAGTAGCGCTTAAAGATGCAGAAATATATATCGTTAATATTTATGTACATGCGGATTCTTTGGCTATTGAGGACCTACCTGATGTAATTTTTTCTGAGGATTGTGTATTACTTGGTGATTTAAATGCTAGACATACTGCTCTTGGTAGTTGCTCCCGAAATCACAATGGGATTATTTTAAATAGATTTTTAGATTCGGTTGAAAATGCGTCTGTACTTGGTAATTGTGAAGCAACACATGTTAGAGGGGGCAGGCTTGATTATGCTATACTTTTCAACATGCCGGGAGTACAGACAGATTTCTCTGTTGTAACCACTTTACTAAGTGATCATTTTGCTCTTAGAATTAGTTTTTATTTAGAAAAGATTTCACTTATTAACAATGGAACTAGATACGTATTGCATGACAGGCAGAAAGATGATTTTATAGAAAAAGTAAGTGACTGGTACAAAGAGTATAAACTGCTAGGTATTGAGGATGAAAATGTTTTCCTTGAGGATCTGCTAACAGTAATAGAATCCATACTTTACAAACCACAGAAAAAACCTAATTCTGCCAGTAATCATAAACCTAGGTATCATAATGACAAAATAGTGAAAGGCTGGAACAAGTTGCTACGAAAATGCCATAGGGAATGGTCTAAAGACCAGAATATGCAATCCAGAGAAACGATGGTTACAGTGGCTGAACATGCTACAAAAAAGAGGCAAGAGGTTAGAAGTAAGTATTGGGAAGGTTTTTTACGCGACATCTCATTTTCAAAATCCTTACGTCAAATTTGGGATGGTGTCAATAAAGTAAGGGGGGTAAAAAGAAAGACAAATGCACATCCTAATGCCAGAGAAAATGCAGAGGCATTAGCCGCCAAATGGTCGTATGCGTCGAACTTAGATTCTCTACCTCGAGATATACAGGAAAGCCTTAGGAAGTTACAGAAACAAAGACGTAGACTAGTTTGTATGCAGAAGAACTTAATGGATGACACCTGTATTCCTTTCACCAGGGATGAAATGTTGAATAGTGTTAAGAAGGGAAAGTCAACAGCTCCAGGTAAAGATGGCATAACATACGATATTATAAACTGTCTTATAGCAATGGAGGACAGTCCTCTTTTAGCATTGTTCAATTTATCATACAGTAATGGTCGCTTACCTATTAAATGGACAATTGCCCTCATGATACCTGTACCTAAGGGAAATAATGATTACAGACCTATCTCATTGACTTCTTGTTTATCAAAAACTATGGAACGTATGGTTTTAAATAGGTTGTTGTATAAAGTTGACGGGCTCCTTTCTCCGAATCTTTATGGTTTTTTGAGGAACAAGAGTACCTCTGATTGCGTATTAAAAAGCCTTAGTACTGCTGGTGTCAACTGTAGAATGTTTTTAGATTTAAAGGGAGCCTTTGATAAAGCCAATAAGGATGTAATATTGGAGTGTCTTGTTAAAAAGGGTATAAAGGGCAAGCTGCTGATGTGGATTTCACAATATTTGAGTAACAGAAGGGGAACTGTTATGTTTCAGGGTTACGAGTCCACTGAAAAGTATTTTGAACTTGGTACTCCACAAGGGGGTGTGCTTAGCCCCATGATTTTTAATATATTGATGGACGAAATTGCAAGTTATAAATTTCATGGAAATTCACAAGTAATCATTTATGCGGATGACATTCTCATACAATGCAAATCAGAGGAGACTTTGAGTATCGTGTTGACTGAAATGTCAGATCTTTGTATATCTTTAGGTCTTGTGGTAAATGAGAGTAAGACAAAATATCAATCACGAATAGTAAGTGATAAAGAATTCTGGCTGAATGGAGTAAAACTAGAAAGAGTAACAATTTATAAATATTTGGGTATGTATATTGGTTTTGGTAAAATAATGGATCAAATTACCTATGTGAAGAACATCTGTACATCTCGGCTTAAGCCATTACGTGTTTTGTCAAATCGTGGTAACGGTGTTGGTATTCCAATATTAAGGTCTGTATATCTTGCCACTATTAGAAGTATCATAGACTACTCGGCTCCAGTTTTATGTAGTTTTTCAGATAAAGATCTTCGCCCCTTGGAATTGTTGCAAAACGAAGCTATGAGGGTAATATTAGGTTGCCCTAGAACTGCAAGGATTGAAATAATGCGAATGGAGCTGAATTTCCCTCGTGTTACTCAAAGAATAAGAGAGTTGGCAGTCTCCTCAATTATAAGACTGATTAGACAGAATGATAGGCATTTCAAAATTATTATAAATAGATATGTGAAAGGCGTTCCAGGATTCTTCACACTGAATGAATATTCACGAAAGCTTTGTAAAATATTGAATGACTATAATGTTTTTGATTTCTGTGTACCTTTGCCAAGTTCACGTCTAATAAAACCTTGGATTACTGAGAAAGTAGATATAAGTATAGAGCAACTTGATTTGAGAAAAAGGGACAGCAATCCCCTTGAACTTAGACAGCTGTTTTTGGAAAAGATATCTCGGTACCCAAAGGATACGGTGATTCATGCTTATTGTGATGGTTCTGTTACTGGATGTCGAGCTGGTCTTGGTGTTGTAATTAGAGAATTTTTTGAATTTGGTTATAGTACAGAGGAGAGAATATCTAAGCGTATTGGCGATCATAGCTCATCTACCACTGCTGAGCTGTTTGCCATATATGAGTGTTTGAAATTTGGAATTCATAAAGAAAAATCTATAATATGTTTTGTTGACAGTAAGAGTGCTCTTTTGGCTTTAAATGCCAAATTACCTTCAGATGAGGAAATAGTTACCAAATGCAACGAGTACATTTCTGTCATAAAAGGATCAGGATACAGTGTAAAATTCGTCTGGATACCCTCACATTGTGGTATATATTTTAACGATGTTGCTGATGAATTAGCAAAACAGGGGTGCAATAAAGAATCTATAGATTACGCCACTTTAGTTAGTATGAGGAAAATAAAGTCACACATGGCAAGAGTAAGGGAAGGTTGGAATATTGAGATTGCTAGGGCAATCATGAGTAACGGCAGTAACAGTATGTCTCATTATGATTATGTAAGTAACAACACATGTTTTACTTATGGAAAGTCTTCAGCTAAATATGATGGAATTGTTATGAGACTTAAACTAGGCTATAAATACTATTGGGAATATAAGAGTGGAGAGGGTACCCCTTGTAAATTATGTGACGCTGCAAACTCACACACACTGCAACATTACATTATGGAATGTAGTTCTTTGGCAGAATTTAGGAATCTTGATGATAATTTTGAACAAATGGTGTGTTTTTTCATTAATAATAATTTGTACAAGAATATTGCAAATAAATTTAAAAAAACTGATATGAGGTACTAAAATTGTGAAGTTACTATATTACTTTTTATTTGTATAATGTTTTGTGTTTGCTGCAGTAATATAGAATTTGAAATGGAAGTGGTTGTTCTCTGTACATTAAATAATAGTTCTCCTTTTATGTGAAAACTGTCTGTAAAATGTATTTTATGTAAAAAATGTTTTGGTTATTTTGTAATGTGTAATGTAGCTTTCAAATTTATTATAACAGGGACTCCTCGTGGTTCCAAATACATGCGATTTCTGTGGCGCGAGGTAGCAGGTCGAGCGCACCTTCGCCTTTGGAGTCGTGGTGTTTGGCATCGCGGCGGGTCCGTTTTTGTTGCGGCGGGTTTTGGTGTCGTTTCCTTGTTGAATGATTGTTTTTGTGATGAATTTGTGAAGTGTGTGCATATTTTCTTGAGTCTTGGACGATTTTGGGAGGCTGGCCTCTTCGTGGTCTTGTTGTCGGCCCGCACCGTCGGGCCCAGAATCGTAATTGTCATTGCTTTATCAAATTATAACTATGAGTAATTTATATGTAATTTCAGTCTGTGAAATAAATATATAAGGTTTGTGCTAATGTACTTTGGGTAAATGTGAAATTATTCATGTAGGTGTTTTCATTTGGAAAAACTGTTACTAATTGTATTTTTTGGGTCATGTAAATTATTACTAGGGTTTACCTTTGTATTTAGCTTTTGTTCATTTATGTATATTAAAGTTAATTTATGTAAATTAAAGATAGAGTGGGCTGTCTAGCAAGACTAACTGCTCCTTTTGACCACTTTTTGTCAATAAATTTTTTGAATTTGAATTTG
>NW_027169013.1:0-15000 GCF_036898095.1 Palaemon carinicauda | reverse complement strand
TTATGTGGATGAAGTTCTGCTCTGTTACGACCTGCGGAGGAATAGGTTCAGGAATGAGTGGTCAGGTTTGCAGCGTTTTATGTTGCCTTGAGAAAAGATATTGTTTTGCATATTTTTTTAATATCATTATTATTATTATTATTATTATTATTATTATTATTATTATTATTTTAATATATTTAATTTTATTATTATTATTATTATTATTATTATCATCATTATTATTATTATTATCATTATTATTATTATTTTACGCGAACGAATATGCTTTATCAACGTCCCCCAAACAGGACTCATAGTGTCTGACTTCCAAGTGAGACGTCATCAAATCTTCAAGAAAGGTCATCAACCTGGGTGTACACCGTAGAGTTTATTTCATTTTTTTTTCTTTTCTTTTCTTATTTAGGGATGATTTATTAAAGATCTTTGCATGCCAACTGGATATATGTCTACAAAACATAGCTTTAATCTTTAAAAAATTGGAATATGTTAGGATATAAATTGTAGATATATAGTTTTTTATTTATCCCTTTATTTATTTATTAATTAAGTTATTTCTCTTTTATAAATTTTTCTAGAGCGTAGTCATTTATCTGTTTTTTATTCATTAAGTTATCAATTTATTGATTTACCAAGAGAGAGAGAGAGAGAGAGAGAGAGAGAGAGAGAGAGAGAGAGAGAGAGACGTCATCATTTTCCTTCTACATTTTAACCATTTTATTTACAGTATTTTGTTCAATTTCCTCCCATAATCTTTCTTCTTCTTCTTCTTCTTCTTCTTCTTCTTCTTCTTCTTCTTCTTCTTCTTCTTCTTCTTCTATTCTTTCAATGTGCCTGAAGGGGAAATCCCCTTTTATAAATGTATTTCGTTCTTAATTCGTTCTCCATTTAACTTATCCCGCCCTTTGGATAAACCTGTGTTTATCTACAGAGTATAAAAACTGAAAATCTTATCTACAGGGTATAAAAAACTATTGACTGGGTATAAAAAAGAAAATTTTCGCGTACAGGGTGTAAAAAAACAAAGGTCCTGAAATTATTCTTTTGCAATTTTAAGGTTTTAAGGGTGCTAATGAATGGCAGAGGCAAGGGAAAGATACATTATCCTATCAAGCAGGACAACGGCATAGAGGCTAGCTATATACACATTTGATCTTGGCCAAAACCCCATCTCCACCCAAGCTAGGACTAGGGAGGGCCAGGTATCGGTTGCTGATGACTCAGCATATAAACCTAGAGGATCCCTAAACCGACCTTCCTCAGATCACAAGGATGGTGAGAAGGCAGCGACCAAGGGAACTAATGAGCTTGAGGGTGATTCGAACCCCAGTCTGGTAATCATGTTAGGGGCGTTACCAACAGGCCACCAAAACTCATATTGAGACCGTAAATGTTGAATTAATAATAATAATAATAATAATAATAATAATAATAATAATTTATATTTATCTCTAGAATAGTCTGTATTTCTTTTTACCTTTAGAACTACATTTCTATTTACCTCTAGAATTATTTTACATTTCTATTTACCTCCAGAATTGTTTACATTTTTATTTACTTTTAGAATTGTCTACATTACTGTTTACCTCTAAAATTTCATTTCTATTTACTTCCAGAATTGTTTAAAATCATATTTTTCTCTAGAAATATGTTTCTCTTCACTTCTAGAATTATCTTTATTGGCATAACAGTTGTACCTCAAACAATAACTGAAATTTGAGAACATAAAATATTCCTATTGTCAGAATGTAAATTTTCTCTGAAATGTATGAATTAACCATCTCTAAATGTCAAATGAATATTCGAGTTAGTTCGACATAGACGCTTGAATGAATTAGTTATATTAATGCTCGAGCTTTAGAAGTTTCATAATCCCTTGAAATAAATGGTTTAATAGTTAAAACAAAACTGAAAGAAAGATATCCTGGTGTCTTCTACTTTTTTTTATTTGGAGAACTTTTTAAAAACTCTGGGAACTTTAATGCCAAAACCGATAAACTTGTGTGTCTTTGTCAAGTTCGATAGCTTTTAGTAGTGTCTGTAACCTCAACAGCCTTGTGAGCTAAGGATGGGGTTTTGGGGAAGCCTATAAATCTACCAGCTGAGTCATCAGCATCCATTGCCTGGTTATCCTAGGTCCTGGCTTGGTGGAGAGGGGGTTTGAGTTTTGATCGATTAGATATGGTCAGTCTGTAGGACATTGTCCTATCTATTACATTTAGTAGCTATTTGTGCCTTGAAAAAAAACAAAAAAAAAACATGCTCCTTTACTTGAGCACACGATATGACATATGTACCTTTAACAAAGGTATGTTTGCTATATATAAAAAAAAAATCATTTCAAATTGCTGTGATGAGAATATATTAAATCTATTGACTATTGCTGTTAGAAACTTTCCATTTATGACAAAAAAATACACATCTTTGTTATTTTATCATTAAAAAAAAACCCTCATTAAATATTTAAGATTCTGAAATTGTTTGGATATAAATATTTCAAATCAGTTGACAAATAAGATAGAAACATCTGATTAATATTGTATTATCAAATCCCCCATTCATCTAATGATAATAACACCCCTTCCATATACACCTCATTAACTACGTAAATATATCACATCCAAGTGTGATTGCCTTAAGCCCAACTGATAGAGGAAGATATTACGACCAGAAATCAATCATCTAATCAATCATTTCGGGGTAATGATCGTGCCAAGGTGAGATAACACATGATCTTAAAGACCTTCATCAAATCTCGTAGGATAACACAACGAGATAACCTTTGATAACTGTTTACTGATGATATCACAGAGCTGTGTTGGTGTTGGGAGATTTGATGAATAATGTATAATCTGATGGTAGAATGATTTCGCTTTTTTTCAATATTTTCTGGTCATTCACTATAGTGTCCATATTTTTTTTTTAAATATTATTATTATTATTATTATTATTATTATTATTATGAATAACAAAAAACAATACAACATATGAAATGTATATCAAACTAGAAGATATAAGAGATGAGTTAAATTAATAAGCCTCTCTCGTAATATGATTCCTGATGATGATGAGTTGGCGATAATTTGAAACATTTCTCTGAGGTTTTTATCTCAGTCAAACCTTCCTTTGCACCCGGATATAGGAGCGTGAGCTTATTATTTCTGAAAATATCCCTGTGTGTTGAGAGAGAGAGAGAGAGAGAGAGAGAGAGAGAGAGAGAGAGAGAGAGAGAGAGAGAGGAAGTGCTCCTTGTGAGTGGTTGTGGAATTGTTGGTTGGGGGTGGGTGCTAGTGTGAGGAGAATTATGGGTGGGGGTTGTGGGTGGAATTCATACAGAGGAATTTAGAGCCACATCTATAGAATAGAAAATCAATCGTTTTTTTCAATTTTTTCTACAATTGGGAAATGTGTTGAAATAATTGTTTTAGTTATTAATTTTGTTTTTAAAGATTTGGTTTTTATTTCTTTATTTCGCATATTCTAAAATAGATTTTTTATTCGGTCTTCTGTTCTTTAATTGGAAAATGGGTTGGTATAATATTTTTTTTAGCTTTTCATTTCTAATTCTTTCAAATATTTTCTTTTATTTCCCTATTTCGAACTTTTTTTAAGCAGACTTGTTATTAATTTTTTTTTAATTGTCATTTCTATTTCTTTAAAAAATTACCCTCTCGATCTCTTTCTACTCCCTGTGTTTTAAGAATTTTATGCTAGGAACTCTCTCTCTCTCTCTCTCTCTCTCTCTCTCTCTCTCTCTCTCACCAGTCAATCATCGTCTCTCTTCATCTCAACATCTCCCATATTCTTCCCATCTTTATTCTGCTACATTTGCAATGCATCATTACAGACAATATATTATTCAACCCTATTCTTAATTACCACTTCCCTCTTCTAATTTATGAATTTATGACGATCTCTTAATACATGATTAACGAACGTATACTCACAATGGAAAATGTATGAAAGATACTTATGAAAAGTGTGATACAAGTTTGCATGAGTCTTCGAGCTACATCTGACCTCTGGTCATGTCAGTTTCAATTAGTCTTTTTTGAATGATTTTTTGGGAGATAGTAGATATATTCTCTGATAGTTCACATTCGTATATTCAAATTCTTTTTTTTTTCTCTAATTCACAAAACAGATATATGAAAGATAAATGTATATAGTTGATTTAGTTGATATTAATATATCTTCATTCATATACTGTGACATATTAAATTTTTAATGAATTATCCATCCACCAAAATAATTGAAAAATAATTTATTTTTATATTTGACGAAAGGCAAAACTTTTTTATGCATAGAATAATAAGTTAATGAGAAGCATTTTTATCTATTTTATTCATTTCATTTCATTACATTTTATGGTATTGATCGATTGATTGATTCATTTATTAATCTAATTATTTATTAATTTATTTATCTATCTATTTTTTCAATGATTTAACGACATAAAACCTGAAGAATAGTTTATTTAACTGCCCCGAAGAGAAGCCCCCACCCCCACCACCAAAAAAAAAAAAAAAAAAATAAAATAAGCATAAAAGAAAAATTTCTTTAAGAATCCTTTTTATTTTCCAAACCTGATACAAAAAATATTGAGAAAATACTATTAAAACAGCACTATTGGTTAATCTATATTATTTATTCAATGCATCTTTTTCTTTTAGATACAAAAAACCCCACCCCCCCCAAAAAAAAAAATTGGGAAAACATATGTTAAGTCATTTTTCTTAATGTTATTGTAAAACAAAGAATAAAAAATAAGTTACTCTTTCCTTTATAGGATATAAGGCTTACATACTTTTGTTATTGGGTATACTGTATATAGGAATGCATATGAAGCCATTGTATTCATCATCCTATAAATTTTATCAATATGAGGGAAAAGAGAAAAAAAAAGTTTCGTTGATGTTCATAAATTTATTATTGGCTTGTATGTCTGCTTTCTAATTACTGTAGTATTAGGGTAGATAAAAAAAAACAATTATAAACAATTAAAGCGATTACTCTTAACAATCAATGATAAGAGTGGAACGTCCCTTATATTATCGAATCTTTTCAAGAGCAAGTTTATTTAAACCAAAATGACGTCATAGCAGGTTCCAGACTGCAAGGATTAAAAAGCTTTACACGTTGGTTGTTTTCATGGCCAATAGATGGCCTTAGAAGTAGAGTCTCAAATTTCTAATTATCTCTATCATCCAATCGTTATCATTTTTATTTCTTCATTTCAGTTGTTATTTGGGCACAAAATTGCTATCAAACAGATGCACGTGAACTTCTTCTTCCTTGTTGTCTGGCCACAACTCAATTCTTAATAAATTACGAGTTTCACAATAAATGTCACAGAAATATTTCCTCAGCAAACAATCGTTACTTCAATTACATTTGGGGGTCAGGGGGGTTACCAGATATGCCACATGTACTGAAATCGGTGAGACAGTCAAGTAATTGCACAGTTATTTGAAATAATTTTCAATTAACTTTGAAACCTAAAGATAATTAATATGGTTTATTATATGATATGTATTGTTATCAAAACCTACGTACAATAACAATATCGTTACTTCCCGAAAGGCATAATAGCACTGACCCCCCTAGCTCCCTCCCTTGCATCGTAAAGAGTTATACTTCAACGCCAATAGATGGCATCAGAGGCTCCTTGCCCCAACTAATATAGTCTAATATTTGAAGACCACGTGTGACAAAAAGTATATTAGGAAGGTAAAGGCTAGAGAATTGGTAGTTGGAAAATTGTCTAACGATCGTTTCCTTATTAGGTATGGATATTTATATCAGAAAATGATGTGAATTTTTCATATGCTATAGGAAACAACCTGAGTTTACTTATAAATGTGATTAGTAGTTTCTTTCTTTATCAGAACACATTGTTATTGAGTCATATCCCTGTGCAAGTGACCAAAGTAACAATCATCAGCATAATTAAGGTTGGTGGGACGAGTTTGGGACAGCGCTGCCAAATAGAACTTCCTTGAATGGAGAAAATCATTATTCATCACAGATTGAAATATTTTAGGAGTAATAATTATATACCAGAAGACGTATGACTATGGTCCAATTTGATTTTCTTATAATCAGTGTATTCAACATAGATAAATCGAAAAATGAAAAAGAAAATTGTCATATTTCTGTGTCTTCGCCAACGCCTGACTGTGTTGCGCCAACCACCTGCGCATTTGTGTTTGTTAATAATGGCGTTTCATAGTGTACATCTGTAATAAAATAAACCTTATCATCATTTCCTTAGTAAATTTATGCATGTCAGTGAAGCTGTTTCTTGGTTCTTCGCGTACTCTGGTATTACATATGGTCGAAGAGTAGGTCTTTGGTCTATATTTATATCCATGTCATTTTAGCAAATTCTAAATTAGAAACAATTTTAGTAATAATAATAATAATAATAATAATAATAATAATAATAATAATAATAATAATAATAATACAGTGGTCAGGAACATCAATGCCGAAGTAAATGTCTAGACTTTATTAAAGAACAAATTTCACGTCAAAATTCCTCTGTCACGTCCACTATCCTCATTTCACCTTTTAGTGAATAGATAAATTTCATATTAAGCCTTACTCTCCTCTTTCTATATAGGTTAAATGAATACATTAAATATATATATATATATATATATATATATATATATATATTATATATATATATTTAATAGTATATATATATATATATATATATATATAGTATATATATATATATAAAGTATATATATATATATATATATATATATATATATATATATATATATATATATATATATATATATATATATATATATATATATATATATATGATATGTATATAAATAATTGTATGTATATATATATATATATATATATATATATATATATATATATATATACATATATATATATATATATATACATATATATATATATATATATATATATATATATATATATATATATATATATATAATGAATACATATCACAAAAGATCATGATTTTAATCAATGTAAATATCAACCATAGTGCCATTTAATGTTGAATTCTAAATTTAGGAATGTATATCCGCAGGAAATTCATTGATAATAAATGCTTCTGGCTGGGCAAAGAGAGAAAGCGTGATCAAAACACCAAAAAAACAAAGAATAAGAAAGGTCTAAACCAGAAATCATTTCCAGTCAGTCAACTATTCCAGCTGATGCCAACTTGTGATGAGTTTCCAGTTAGTGATTTTAATTCTTCAGCCCAAAAAGGACAACTGAGTTAATCGAGTAATTGATTTCTGTCTTTTTAACTTGGTTCCTTAGGATTGGTTATTAATGGTTGTAATTAGCATATAGAAAAGAATTAATTATTGCTAATACTTCTTTGTTGTTTTGTTTATATAATTGTTCTAATTATGAACTTGTACATGTATCATTTTTTCAATAATAAGATCTGTATGGTATAAGGAAGTGGATGTCAGAAATTAAATAAAAACTATTGAAAATTATTAGATTAAGTTATGAAAAGTTTGACGGATATAATTAAGAAAATATTACTTCATTAGCCATGAGATTTTTAACTATAATATTTAAATAAATGGAGCATCAGTTAAGACGAAGAATTAAAAATAAGTCCGTTATATTTTTGGATATAACATATATCATTTGATTCTATATGTATATGAGTAATTGTCAATATTATACAAGCACTAATCAACAAATATATTACAAATGTAGACAAAATGAGTAGATTTAAAATGCTAATATATACCACAAAGCAAATGATGATAAAATGTTATGAATTTTTACATAATTAAATTTCAATTAAATTTACCTGAATTGGGATTTAAAAGGCAGGACAGGATTAGAAAAAAAAATATAAGAGAAATTACTCGAGTGTCATGTAGGTGATATCATGGGGATGGGTATATGGAGATGGTTTGGGCATGCTTTAGGCATTCCCCAAGAGAGATTATTTCAACAAACTTTCAACAGGGCTCCAGAAGACACTAGAAGAGCTGGGAGACTAAGGCCTACATGGCTGAGGACTATGAAGCGTGAAGTGGGAGGTCATGAATTGAGTATTGATTTAAAAGCTCAAGATAGAGACAATTGGTGAAACCTAACCTTGGCCATTTGCGTTAATAGGCGTAGGAGGAGATGATGATAATGAGGATTACCTGAATTGGATAACGCTATAGAATAATCACCAATATTATATTATTTCTAAATGTCGGTAATTGACCTCCATCTTAACTTATGAATATTAGCTTTTTATACTGTTTTTATGCAAATATAAAATTAATATACAGTACGTTTATTCTAGTATACGCGTCACGTCAAAAAAGACGGCTAAATATTTACATAGATATGCACAGGCACATGTACATACACAAATTCATCACTTCCTACCCACTCACACTTTCCTAACTACAACACCTATCAACAGGGTATGTCTACTCTATCTCTCCGTACTTGAGAGACGGAGGCAACGCGTAGTTATACGTCTGGCAATGCTACTGAGCGTGAAAGGAAAAATATATTTATATATTAATTTATATAGCCAAGCACCTGTTTTTCATATATATATATATATATATATATATATATATATATATATATATATATATATATATATATATATATATATATATATAATATATATATATATATATATATATATATATATATATATATATATATAAATATATATATATATATATATATATATATATATATATATATATATATATATATATATATATATTGCTAGTTCTCCGAGGCTGCTGTGTTCAAATATCTCAGGCTGTTTTGCATTCGAGTAATCCAGTTATGCACCTCAATAAGCGAGGGTCAGACACCATTTCCACCGTCAGAATTGCCAACATCTTCCAACACTCTGCGCCTTATAATACAAGATGTTGTCATGCATATTCGGAATACGGAATAGGTTGGTACACCTGATTGCTCGAGAGGGCAAAGCCTTTGGAGTCCTTCTCTTGTATTGTTGTTTGTGGATATATTATCTCAGTGAGATTTGTTTATATATACTTTTTATTATTTTGGTACGGAGAGAGAGAGAGAGAGAGAGAGAGAGAGAGAGAGAGAGAGAGAGAGAGAGAGTAATAATGAAGAAATATAGAAAGTAAAGAAGGAGGTATATAATGGCTTACACTTTTCATAATCACCGCAAAAAAAATTTGAATAAAAGGATGAAATATGAGGTAGAATTTATGAATAATTTGTATGTGAGGTATACATGTATTATTTAATATTTACTTCGAAAAATACATTTCTTATGCCACCCTATCCAATTAATAGTTAAGTGATAATATATTCTTTCTTAATGTGCTATATTTTTCTGATCTCTATCTAATTTCAAGTAGATATAAACTGGCGAGCCTAGTTGGTTTAAGTGGAAAGTTTGAGTGATCTTAATTGTGTTGCTTCATTATAGAAATTATCTTAATTTCAGTTTAAATTATATCGAAGAGCAATATACTAGCCATGAAAGGATATGATGATGAATATTATTATTATTATTATTATTTTTATTATTATTATTATTATTATTATTATTATTATTATTATTATTATTATTATTATTATCAATAACAAACAACAAAAGAAATAAGCCAATGAACCAGCTAAACAAATATATGAAAAAATAAATATACACAAACAGTAAAATCAACATGGCCACTTCATCTTACAATCTCTTCTGACCTCGTATAAATATCTTATCAGAGGGAGACTTGAAAGGCAGATCAAAGCCCTGTTTATACAGGAGGCAATGCGATACCGTAGCATTCATTCCTCAGATAACATTAAGAGCAGATAAGATAAGATAAGACCAGATTGATTGCATTTCAGATTTGCTATGTTGATTTGAATCAGAGGATAAGGAGGTTTTCGTGAGATCCGATTCAAGCAGTGATTTTCTGGTTTTATTCAGTTATTTGTTTGTGATTATATAATTCAATAATTGTATTGTATTTCTATATATATATATATATATATATATATATGACTTAAGTCATATTATGTGTAGAAAATCAAAGTCTAAACGTAATTCTTCATTTCATATGTACTAAGATTATATATATATATATATATATATATATATATATATATATATATATATATATATATATAATATATATATATATATATATATATATATATATATATATATAATACTGGACAATTAAATAGATAGATAGAGAGAGAGAGAGAGAGAGAGAGAGAGAGAGAGAGAGAGAGAGAGAGAGAGAGAGATTTACAATCATCTTAGAGAAGACAGCCAAGTCTGGGTGCCCTACTTCAATTTCATTACGATCCTCAAAGCTAAATTTATTGCTGCTCTTGACCAAAGTTTTTTTTTTCTCTCCAAGTTTTTCTTCTTCTTCTGTTTTCTCAAGTGGATTCCGTGCTTGTGCATTCAGTGCTCCTGCTCTCCCTCTCTCTCTCCCTCTCTCCCTCTCTCTCTCTCCCTTCCCCTCTCTCTCCCTGACCCAGATTTATGGTCACGGCTTTCATATAAATTCTCCTTTGCTTGCAAGCAACTGTTTATTATCTTTGGCAGGAAGGGAAAGGTTTTTTTTCTTTTTTGTCTCTTTGTTTATTTGCTTTTTTGTAGCAAAATATTTCAAAGAAACGATAAAATTTTAGGAAGAGTCAAGGTTTTTAAAAAGGTCTGTTTAGTTGTGGATATATAAATGAAACGGCGTTGGCGGAGGTTTGCGTAATTTTTTAACTATTACAAATTCAATGTAAAAAAAAAAGGATATTTGGATATACTTACTCTCAAAATATATTTATAAATACTTATTAACGATAATTCACTTACAAATGAATATAACCAATTATTAATAATACTATTAAAATATATATGCCCTTTGTTCACATCATAGAATTTCAATTACTCCAAAAATTAGTGTCTCATACCTGGCAATTTCAGAAATATCCCCTTGTGAAGGTGTATTGGGAACGTCCCTGTCAGGTGTCCTCATTGACTGAGGTTTGAGACCCAATCAAGCTGGATATATTTTTTTCTTTTAGTGTCTGCAACCTCACCATCCTTCTGTGTGAGCTAAGGATGGTGGGCGGGTGTTTGTATAGCCTATGGGTCTAACAGCTGAGTCACTAGCAGCCACTGCCTGGCCCCTCCCTGGTCCTATTTGATGGAGAGGGGTCTTGGACGCTGATCATATGTATATACAGCCAGTCTTTTGGGCATTGTCAATGTCCCTTGCCTCTGCCATTCATGAGTGAACTTTAAACATTTAAATTACTCTTGCCAAGCTAAAGTTAGACTTATTCCTGAAACTAAGAAACGAAACTAGGAGTTTTGAGACTAATTACCTTAATTGTTCTTTATAAATAATCTAAATTGGACAAAACTAGTTTAATTATGTGGCTGAAGCTCTGCTCTGTTGCGATCAGCGGAGGAATGGGTTAAGGAATTAGTGTGGCCAGGTAGGCAGTGTTTTGAGTTGTCTTGAGAAATGATATTGTTTGTGATTATAGTATTCATTTTATGGTGCAGATTATTATTACTATTATTATTATTATGATTATGTTCAGTATTATTATTATTATCTTAATTATTATTATTATTATTATTATTATTATTATTATTATTATTATTATTATTACTAAGATTTTTTTATTCAACTATATTGCTGCATTTTCCACCTGAAAGGATGACTGAGAGTTCTTAGATCAAGCTGGCCTTATGCCAGCACTTGATTTGTCTAATTGGGTTTTACAGTGGAAGGTAGGGTGCTCTAGGAGGCTTCTAAATGGGGGTGGGGGGTTAAATATTTCATTCTCTTTCTTTAGAGGATAATATCAAGTTAGTAATTTAACTGATATATTTTTTTCTTTAGTATTCTTGTTATATTCTAATTAATTTTCCAGCCATTCATACATTTTTATGTTCATTCATTTATGATATGATTAATAATAATAATAATAATAATAATAATAATAATAATAATAATAATAATAATAATAATAATAATAATACCCACAGAAAAGCCAAACGAGCCTCATCGTATAACATAATCCTCATAACTCTTTGGAGCCTAAGAATTTCGACGCACTCTGATAATTCTTCTCTTTTCAACCTCCAATAAAAGTGTAAAGGCTCCTATAAGTTGAGTCATTCGCCTTCGGGAATTTGACAAGAGGCCAAATAACGTCAAAGCGAATTCTGGTGTAAGTTTTATGGAGCCTGGAATCGCTCCGTTGAAGATTGGGATTCAAAGACAAGTGTGGAAGAAGAGGAGCCTCAGATTTGTCTTCAAACGTGGGTTTTGCTTCATAATGTTATAAGGGAAATATATTAAATTTGTTAAAGGATTCATATGATTATTGTTTTACTCTATTCTAATAATGTTTTATGATGAGGCTTTGTGTAATCTTTTAGATATATTTAGAAAAAGGAATATGTTTTTCTCGTCAAATATCGTTTTTGTAGTGTTATTTTAGGAAAAATATTAGAGCTGTCTACCTTGTTCCTATGATTATTGTTATATAATTTTCCAATAACTTTTTATAGTAGGGTTTTTGGAGAAATAGTAGAAAGGTTTATAATGCTCCAATGATTAGTGTTACATTCTTTTTTATTAATGTTGTACAATATTCTTTTGTATAATGATTTGAATAGTTTATTTTTCTTTAACAACAGTAAGCTTAGATGAATGAATTAGTGGTCGGTACTTATAAATAATGATCTATAGAATTCTTTTATATAATGGTTTTATTAGTTATAGAAAGGTGGTAGTTTCTCTTATATAGCAAACATAAATCGTATTCTTGGGCTTAAAAAGACAATAATAAGGTTTTTATGTTATAATGTTTTCCACAGAGCTTCAGTGCATCATAGTTTAAAGATTTTAAGAGCAAAATAGACCTTAATGATACAGAGTGTTATAAATAAAAGGATAATGGTTATAAGGAAATGTATTATTACTTTTATTATCATAAGGTAAACTGCAACCCTAGTTGGAAAAGCAAGATGCTATTAGCCGAAGGGGTAAAACAGGGAAAAATAGCCCAGCAAGAAAAGGAAATTAGGAAATGAATAAACGATATGAGAAAAAATGAACAAATAAATTAATTCCTTATAATCTACATCTTTGGAAATTTTCTCCAAATCCCATTTCTAGTGAAAAATTGGATGAATAACTACAAATCCTCCATTATTCTACTCCTGCAATATGAATATACAAGTTATTCATCAACTATAGAGAAAAGGGAAATCTATATTTATGTCTTTCATATTTAAACTTCAGTTACAAATTATGTTCTTATGGACTCCCATCTCCAAACCAGTCTCTTTAGCGAAGACTTCCCCAGCTCTTTTTTTTATCATCAATTCATAATACGATCATTTGAGCTATTTTCCCACATTTTTTCTCTTCATAAATGCTAGCTCTTCCTGAGCATAAAGGATGATACATCATACATAATCTAGTATCACTTATTCGTAAATGCGGTCGCTTTAATAGAGAAAAGGTTTAATGTAGCACTTCATTATAAATGTATATTGGCTTTAATTTCTACTTCTTAATGTCTCTTTAGCTATTATATTTGTATTCACCTTTGTAATTATATATCTATTTATCTCTCGAATTACATTTCTATTTACCTCTATAATTACATTTGTATTTACCTATAAAATAACATTTCTATTACCTCTGGAATTATATTTATATTCATCTGTAAAATTACATTTCTTTTACTTCTATAATTACATTTGAATTTACCTCTAGAATGACATTTCTATTTACATCTAGAATTACATTTCTATTTACATCTAGAATTAAATTTTTTTACTTCTAGAATTACATTTCTATTTATCTCTGGAATTACATGTCAATCATTTAATCAATAATCTCAGGGGTAATGATCGTGCCAAAATGAGATAACACATGATCTTCAAGACCTATTTTAACTCTCGAAGGATAACACAACGAGATAACCTTTGATAACTGTTTACTATTAATATCACAGAGCTGTCTTGGTGTTGGGTGATTCGATGAATAATGTATAATCTGATGGCTGAACGATTTGGCTTAAATTTAATGTTTTGTGATCATTCACTACTGTATTAAAATTTTCAGATTATTATTATTATTATTATTATTATTATTATTATTATTATTATTATTATTATTATTATTATTATTATTATTATTATTATCATAAAAAAGAAAAAAAATACAACATATGAAATATATATCAAACTAGAAGAGGTAAAAGAAATATTAAATTAAAAAGCTTCTCTCGTAATATGATTCCTGATGATGATGAAATGACGATAAATTGTAACAAAAGCAGAATGCAGATCACGAAGGAAAAGGTTTAATATTTTATCATCTCGACGGTTTACTGACCATTTCTCTGAGGTTTTTATTTCGTCAAAACCTTCCTTTGCACCAAGATAGAGCAGCGTAAGCTTATTATTTCTTAAAATCTCCCTCTGTGTTGGAAGAGAGAGAGAGAGATGAGAGACGAGAGAGAGAGAGAGAGAGAGAGAGTGCTCCCTGAGGGGGGCTGTGGGTAGAGGGGACGAAGAATTGTAGGTTGAGTGTAGAGGTGAGTGTGAGGCAAATTATGGGGGAGGGGTAGCGGTGGAATTCATACAAAGAAGAGATTAGAGCCTCATCTATAGAAGAGAGAATTAATATTTTTATTTCTTTTATTTCTTCAATTGGGAGATGGATTAGAATATTTCCTTTTATTACTTTTACATTTATGAAAAATTTCTTTTTCATTTCCTTATTTCGCATCTTTTGAAGCAGTTTTTTATTCCATATTTTTCTTTAATTGGATAATCGGTTGAAATAGTTTTTTTTCATTTTTCAATACCTATTTTTTTAAAGATTTTCTATATCCTTATATTCGAATTTCTTTTCTAGCAAACTTTATTATTTTTATTTTTTATTTTTTTATTTCGATTTAAAAAAATCCTGTATTTGCGAATTTGATCTG
>NW_027169010.1:22500-37500 GCF_036898095.1 Palaemon carinicauda | reverse complement strand
CTAATGTCAGGATTGTTCACCTTGTCAGGATTGCTCAGTCAGGATTGCTCACTTTTTGGGGCTAATGTCAGGATTGCTCAGCTTGTCAGGATTGCTGTCAGGATTGCTCACTTTTTGGGGCTAATGTCAGAATTGCTCACTTTGTCAGGATTGTTCAGTCCGTTTGGGGATTTTTAACGTAAGGTTTTGTTTACAAACAACCCCTTCCCTTCCCCTTTTTTGGGGCTATTGTCAGGATTACTCACTTTTTGAGGCCATTGTCAGGATTGCTCAGTCCGTTTGGGGATTTAAACGTAAGGTTATCTTTACAAACAAACCGCCCCCAATTCCCCCAAGCTACTACCAACCACCCCCCCCCCCCGCCCTCAAAACCCCCCCCCCCCCCACATGGGGCGTTTTCTGTGTCTATGGTCACCGGCAGGCTTAGAGTTGTCTATCTTGAATAACACACCCTTCTTTCCCCCTCCCTTCCCTTCCCCGACCCCTAAGGGGGGGGGTGCCTTTCCTGTGTTTGTGGTCACCGACAGGCATGGAGTTCTCTATCGGATGACCCATGCCCCTAGATAGTGACAGACACACACACACACAAACACTTGTGTGCCAATGTGAGGCAATCAAGGGGGGGGGGGCGTTTCCTGTGTGTGGACACCACCAGGCATCAAGTTCTCTATCTGGACCCTATAGATAGTGTCATCCTTGCCTCCCTCCCTTCCCCAACCCCTAGGGGGGCGTTTTCTGTGTTTGTGGTCACCGACAGGCATGGAGTTCTCTATCTGGATGACCCATGCCCCTAGATAGTGACAGACACACACACACACACACACACTTGTGTGCCAACGTGAGGCAATCGAGGGGGGGGGGCGTTTCCTGTGTGTGGACATCACCAGTTATGAAGTTCTCTATCTGGACCCTATAGATAGTGTCATCCTTTCAATTTAAGCCTATAGATGTGTCCCAACGTGAGGCAATCGAGTTTACACGCCTCCTCCACCGTTATCTCTCTCTCTCTCTCTCTCTCTCTCTCTCTCTCTCTCTCTCTCTCTCTCTCTCTCTCTCTCTCTCTCTGTCCATTTGTTTTAAGGCCTTTCGCTTACATTAACATATATGGGTAATAATCACTTACATTGGCATATATGGGTAATAAAAAACGTATTACAACTTAGTTTCTTTTATTATGCGAAGCATACATGCAAAATAACATTTCGTGAATAAAGACATAGCACTTAGTGGGAAAAAAAGAATCTGACCCTAACATTTGCATGCTTAAAAGCGGTAGGAAAACTTTTATTTGATTACGCCCTGACATCACAATATACATTTCGGGTTAGATCGGTGGTTATCACTCCCTGGGTTTCTCCAAACGATAAAATAATTCTATTCTCGTTGACTTGCCTATAAAATGTTAAATGGATTCTCAAATCCCCATTTTTCTCTACTTCCAGCGTATCCATCAACGCCATTTCAGGTTTGAAATTAAACGCGATGACTGCCCGACCATGGCTGTAGCAATCATAATGAATTAGGTGGTCATAAGTTAAGCCTAGAGATTTTAATGTCTCGTAGTAAAGATGAGAAAAATTTTCGGGGAATTGACTGTTTATGTCGTACAAAGTGAAACCATTCAGTGTGACCCCTATGTGCTTAAGAATATTATGATAAAAATAAATGGGATTCCTATTCAGAACACCATTGAAACTTTCCATATTAACAATAGTGAGGTATAACTTTTCTGGTATAACCTTATTAAAAGGTAAATCCAATGTTGCCTGCGTTTCATTAGGGGCTAGCGCGTATGTCCTTTAAAGTGTTTTATTAAAGACAGTTTCCACCGTACTGTTGGGATTTGAAAGCGCCTGATGAAGGGCGAGTAGAGCCGGGGGGCGTGGGATGATTTTATCAATATGGAGCCTGGCTTCTTCTAGATGAAATCGAAATTCTTCTGCCTGTGCGGTGGAATTAAGGAACCACGCATTTAGGGCTAATTCCAACTTGATACGAACGTCGATATTATCCATCAAATATTCATCTACTGAAGCCACATCGAGCCTAAGTGTATGAATAAGATGCAATCCTTCTCTTTTACCTTTATCAACCCACTCTTTTTCCATTTTGTTCAATTTTGTAAAATAATCGTCTGGTAAAACGTTTGAAATTGATGTTCCCTTGTAATCTTGGAAAACATATCCGAGCCGTCCGACTGTTTTGACAGTGTGAGACTTTGCTGTAGCTAATAACTTTATGAAAGACCAGTAATTGAAATGGGGATTTGATTCTACGAGCCTTTCGCCGATATAAACCTGGCTCGACTTGAAGATTGTATTTGCCAAACCATTGACAAATACAACATTTACATCATCCCCCAACATGCTCCCATCGGGGGCCGTGACTTTTAAATGTAGTTCAATACTCAAACTGGCTAAATCAATTAGTGTTCCTTCTACGCCATTGATACGAAATTCGAGATAACGATCAGTTATTGCTCCCCCCGATGTAAGATTTGTTGGTAGAATAAAACTCGTTTGCCGATCAACCACGGAAGCTTCCACCACTCGTAAACGATTAGGTCTGGGAAAAGCATCCACCACCCCTGCGGTGTATTTTGCGGTGGGGAGTTCGCTCCCTAGGAGACCCGCAATTCTCGGTGCCGCCGATGCCATGTTGAATGATTTCACACTAACGCCTATTTACCAGAACTAAATCACATTGCACTAAACACGTCTTTATATTCTATATTCCTACGTGATGAGATTTTCTTTTTATTTACTCTTTTCTTCCCATTTCTTTTGACATTTTTCCTTTTCTTCCTTTTGCCAGTAACAATACGTCATCCTGTTGATTTTAGCGCCTCCAACCCCCTCTGTTTAAGGCTAGATTTGAAATCTCTTGTCCCCTGTTGTAAATCTCCCATGACATTTTGCCCAAATTCAAGGGCCGAGGGCAGGACCGCCTTTGCCACAAAGGGTGCAACCCTTTTAGCGAGCCCAGCTAATAGACTGAAAAGGCCACTCCCTTGCTGGGAACGTCTTAGGGCTCTAAAAACCTCAATATCCCCTAAAACCCTCTCCACGCAAGAGTTTTATGGGGGGACTAGCGAATATGATACTAAACTCCTCAGGAGACGGGGAAAGAAACGCTACCCTCATGGTGACACACTCTTGAATAAACGTTTGGTGTGGGAGGTTGCAGCTTTTAAATAATTTTCTGCTTTGGTCTAATATGAAGGATGCAGATTGTGCTGGTATCCTCACGAAAGTGTATCTCCCTTCCTTCTTTGTCGGTCAGGCGAATGGATACTGAATCCAATTCTTTTGTCCCTAAAGGGTAATACACATAATTATGATACCCTCTCGTTTTACTGCCCCACATACTAAAAGTATCCAATATATTTACCTTTTTACCCACAAAATAGGACCTTTCAACAATATCCGAATAAACGAGGACAAAGTCCACCCCCGATGTGGGGGAAGGGGAAAAAGGAGCGAGCAAATTATGAGTTTTGATTAGAGGATTACCTGGATTTGTTTAAAAAATTTGATAAGGTTTGCCTGAATTGAATCCTAATGTAGCTCCTATTCTTTTCCCAAATTTTAATTTGATGGCGTGAATAGGTCCTTTTCGATAAATTGCCTCTTCCGTTTCCTGTCTCTTTGTAAACTTTAATAACACTCTCTTTCTTTGATAGTCATATTCCAAGAGACCCGCCGTGGGTATATTTTCTTGATAAAATCCGAGTGGGAGGATCTTCCTCAAAGCGTATGTTAAATCTTCGTTAATGCTGGAGACCATATACCCAGCATCAGTGGATAGAATACTTATTCGTGGTTTGTAAATTTCCTCAGTAGCTGAAGTTACGGTGGGTTCCCCACCTAAGGATATCTGCACTTTTGTTATTATTATTTCTATCCCTGAATCGAATTCACCACTAACAAGCCCATAAATTTCATTAGGGTAATGGATATTAACAAGGGCTACTTCATGCTCCAAATTATGATCTAATTTTATATTATTTTGTAGCTTGTTTGTAAAGCTGCCCGCATTATTTGTAGGGAATATATCCCTATTTCCGAGAGATGTCAGAGTTACTATATGACTTTTTCCAGCCATAGTGTCCAACTGAAGTAGTTAAGATGAGGCGGGGATATTTAAACCAAATTAACATAAGATTTTTTATATTAAAGAAGCTTCTATTACATAATTATTCTCATTCGCAAATGAGAAGAACATTCAACTCGAAGATAAAAATACAAAAGGGTGAACATTACACAGTAATATTTTTGTTTTTAACATATGAACAAATTTGCATGAATAAAATGAGAAAACCAGTACATTTAAATACCGTCCGTAATACATAATTATTCTCCTTCCCAGAATGAGAAGAGCGTTTAACTCGAATATAAAAAATACAAGGGGTGAACATTAAACAGGTGTTTTTTTTTTTTTTTTTTTTGTATTCTTAACATATGAACAAATTTACAAGGATACATGAGAAACAAGTACATTTATATATCACCACTATTACCTAATTATTCTCTTTCTCAGAATGAGAAAAATGTTTAATTCGAAGATAAAAAATACAAAAGGGTGGATCTTACACAGTAAATATTTTTATTTATAACATATCAAATTTATTTGGATAAAGTAGATTTTTTTTATTTAATAAATAAGAAAATAAGTAGATTACATTAAAATATCGTAACCAGGCGGAAAATCTTCAGATCCAACAAAGGAAAACCTTTCCAAGTTATCCAATTCGGGAGGCAACAGACATTTTTCGCTTGCCAGCAAAATAATCTGTTTACCTTTACCAGCCAACCTCCTACCCAAGTTCACCAAATCTGGGAAATAGTGTAACATCCATACACTATCAGCACGACCAGACCTCCCAATTCTAATGGGTATGGTGTATATATTTACGCTCTCATTTCCTTTCTCCAGGGCAAACTGTTCCAATTCGTGTAGACACCTCCTAAAGTTAAAAACACGCGCCTCAGTTGTATCATTCTTCAAGTTTGAAGCGAAATGCGTATCCCTTGGAGTAGTCACATACGATCTAAGTTTTCCATCGACATCATTATCATATGCATACACGTAATTAAACTGCGTTATCAACGTGGCTACGCATGGTACACTCGCGGTGGGAAAACTTGGTGGTTTCCGCAAGATGACACTTCCAACGGAGTGACGGTCTTCGCGAATGCATCGGTTTAAATTAAAGAGCCTTCTTCGACAGTTCACGATATCGCTGTAGGGGTAGGCTTTATATGTTTGCGCCGCAAGTCTGTAGGATACGACGCCAATGGAATTGCCCCCCACCACCAAACACACATTCCCCTTTCTTAGAAGTGGCGCCGTAAAGTCAACGATGCTTAGTTTCAGCGGCGCGGACTGCATCGTGCTGGGATCGTGTTGTAAACTGATCATGTAACCTAAACTAACTAGGACTACAACTAAAGTACTTAAACTCCGCCCCCTTTACACGCCTTCCGAGCACGACATGCAAAGACGTGTATTACGCTTAGACTTAGCGGTGTGCATTTATTCCTAATAAGGCACCCACCGCAGTTTGCCTTTTACTTTTTTTTCTTTATTCCCCTCTCTTATTCTCCCCCCTTTTCCTTTAATCCCATACATCTGCATCCGAGCTTTTGCATTCTTTATGTAAGTATAGGGCATTCCCACTGTATCTAGTAGGGTTTTATAAAAAGGCACGTCCTCTTCCTCAATACCGCCCGTTTGCTGAATTAATTTCTTAAACACGTCTATTAAATTTAAACGGTAGATGGGTTTCCTCAGGTTCCCTCTATCATCCCACTCGACATCGTCCCGGCCTTCGAAGAATTTAAGGAAAGCGAGGGCGTACCTTCTGTTGGTGGGGAATAATTTTACGTCAATTATATTCTCCAAAGGGGGATTGGAGTAAGCCGGTGGCGTGGGGAGGGGGAGAGGATCACGCGCGCCTTTCTCGCCCGATTCATTTCGTTTCCTTTTCTTTGGTTCATTTTCCAACTTACACTTCATCGTTTGTATCATTTTAACTAAATTTTGGAGCAAATCTCTATCACTCCCTCCACCCTGCTGGTTATCCCCCCTTCCATTTTCCTCTGCATTTTGCTTAGTGTTTTGATCACTTACATCTCCGGCGTCTTGGTGGTAATTAGACCCTTCTACCGTTCGCGGTACCAGGCAGTATTCCCTCATTTCCCTAATAAACCCCCAATTAGGCTCACCGCGAGAGGAAGAAGGACTGAAAGTATGGCGCCTCCTCTCTGCGATGATAAGATTTTTCTTTTCTCTCTTAGCGGTGTCTTTTTCCGAGCTACCGTCCTTATTTCGCCCCTATATTTTTTTTTACCTTTTCTATTGCTTTACTATCACGAGTTAGATTTTCCTTCAAAAAGTTAGCGAAGATCTCTGATAAACAGTCGAGATGCGTTCTCTGTAGCAAAGGAATTAATTCAGCCCTTTTTTTCTGGGAGAGGTTATTTAAGAAGAAAAGAAGATCCCCATGTTTGTGTATGTGTGATTTCATTTCTAAGTTTCCCCCACTAGCCTTTCAACATCTTTACTATCTACCCACGAGTTAAAACTCGGAGGGTAACCCCTCCACGCCACGAGATACTTGACTTTACCCTTCGTAACTTTCTTTTTGATAATGTCAATAGGGAAAGTGTCTGGTATGGCTGTGGGTATTAGTTCCGATTTATAAAAAATACCCTCAATTTTTTCACCAGCGAGATTCTCCAGATGATAAGTCAAAGGAGCCTGTCTCCGGTCCACGCTCCGAATTTTGAATATTTCTAACGTATTTTGAATTTTATACCCACGGTGGAATACCGACCGACGGAGCCCACTTGCAATGCGCACTGTCTGTCCTACTGCTAACACCTTACTATTGTGTTTCGTTGTAAAGATGCTTGATTTATACATACGCCGAAATTATCGTTTAATGATTTCCAGGTTTGTATATGCATGAACTTCGAGGGGGGACACTCCCCCTCCCAACCCTCTGTGTGGGGACCTATTATAGTTTTTTACAAGTTCAGGGAGGACATCAAGATACGCGAGAGTATTTCTGAGAGTTAAATGTTTATATATCTTTTGCTTTAAAGTATGTATAACACGTTCTGCAATGGCGGCTTTGATTTATATGTTCTTCTTTTAGGTACTTGATCGTAAGTTTGTTATAAAATTCTGACCCCCTATCGGTAAGGAGCAGACTAACACCCTGAAATTGAGGTAGAGAAAGGATTGCTTTTAGGCCTATTAGCAGAGTCTGGGCCTTCTTATTTCTAAGAGCAACGAATTTTTTTCTCGTAAGCGTATGAAGAGTATGGGCATCTTTCGTGGTCAAATAGTCTTTTACGTCATTTATGGTAATTCGCGCGTCTAAAGCTCTGGCGGTTCTGTAAATGGAATTAATACCTCCCAAACTTGATGGGTGGGAATAGTTTTCATATACCGTTTCTAAAATCTTCCTCTTTACGTCTCCCATTCTCCAAAAACAACCTCGCACGAGGAACTCCCCGCTATATTTGTCCTCAACTGGAGTTTGCTAGGAGTATTTAAACTTAAATCAACCAGCAAATGGGAAAAAGGTTTAGTCATAACAGCCTTTTTATAAACATTCACAAATTTCTTTGATGAAGGTGAACCAAATATTTGCCTTCCTAATAACTCGACTTGCAATATATCCCTCGTTCTCAGCAATAGCATATGGGAAGCGTTTATACTTATATTTCTGGCGTATTTTCCACTGTAAAACATATTTTGCGTAATAAATATAGCAGAGATATTTTTATGACGTCCTTTAGTAAAGACATCAACAACAATTTTGTCCTGTACAGCCTCGAGAAATATATCATCGAGGATATATAAAATAGAATACGGCCCAGCTTCCGTATCTATCTCACTCATGGGGTCTACGATATTTGCAAAGAGGGAGAGTTTTGGTCCTATTACTGGATGCGATTTCAAAGTATGCTGATCCACACCGCACATAATAATGTGCGTAAACTTACTTTCATATTTTACTATTAATTTTTCTATAAGGTAGGATTTACCCGAGTTGGAGAAACCAAACACAATGATACGTGCTGGCTCTCTAAAAAGGTCCAAATCTGCAGATTTAAAGCACTTGTACATTTTAACTAAACCTCTAGCTGACTGAATGGTATTATAAAAGTGTGTCCATATAAGTACCGCAGAATAAATAAAAGCCTTTAAAGGAAAGTGCCAACATTTTATTTTCTGTAGCAAAACAATACATGGGGAAAGCTAGACCCTATAATTATTCGCAGTAAAGTTTTGTATTCACTCCTCCCATTTTCTGATATTCCATTATCGGTGGGTGGAAAATAGACTGTAACCTTTTCTTCTCTCTTTTTCCATAAATTTTCAGAAACGCGAGGGATTGGTTCTGAAGGTGGATTCAGTAATTTGGGAAGGGGGTTGTTGAATCGAACTTCACTTGCAACTTCCTCATCCCCCACTTCAATATCGGGATGCCCGTATGCGTAAGAATTGTATGGGCTTGTATGGTATCTCTTCGAATCAAAAGCCGAGAGACACTTCTTTTTTACTTTAGTGGTACTCATTTGTCCTCTCACATTTCTAATTGTCCGTACAGTGAGATAATTAACGCGATGATCTTCCAGGATTTGGGAATACTGTTCGTGGTTTATCGAAGCATGCATGTGGCTTGGTATACCTTTCGCACGATTAATGTGACCCTGTTTCTGAACTAGCATGGAATACATTTTAGGTTTCAACGCTTTCACCTCGGTTATAAGATTACTCCCCGTTTCTGATTTTAAAAGCCCCAGCTCCCCCTTTCTCTCATTACTAAAAAGTGGGTGATCAACGTCGAAGTTGGAAAAATCCATATATGATTTCAAGGGTTCTTGCGCTAACTCTGAATTAAGATCGTCAACTTCCAGAGCAAAAATGAAACTGTCTGTATCGGTGTAAAGGAGTTTGACTTTATCCCCATAATTATTCTTGAGAACCTTATAAAAGAAGTAGTAAAGGTCAAACTTGGCCAATTCTAGAATGGCAAAACCTATGTAATTAGGCATATTGATGACGACCTGAGGGAGGGTAGAAGTGCAGATAATACGGTGTTCTGACAAATGGATGGTTGATTTTAGTCTCGGATTCCAGGCTTCCTGTAAGTAAGTGCTTGCTTTATTGACAACTTTACTTTTTTCAGCGTATTTCAAAGGGTTGAGTAAAGTTTTCCCAAATACGCAGTTACTCATAGCTTTGAAGGCTTTTTTTTTCTGTAGATGACGTTGCTGCGCTCCTCGCTTCGATGTTGGTTTTAATAAAATCCTTCATGTAAGCACTTTGACTGAATTCATAGATTGAATGCACAACCTCTAGTTCTAAGCCTATGTCCATATACAACTGTAAAAGAGGGAGGGAAATGAGATATTCTTTTTTACTGTGATGGGTGGCCATAAGCTTTTTACACTTTACAGTCATGCGTCCCCCTTCGTGTTCTAGTACGTTTTTACAGTAGGGTGATAAATTTTTAAAAAGCAACTTCCTCGTGGGATAAGCATAACGGCAGTTCATCAGTGGCTCTAGCAACTTCTTCTGAAGGTGCTTTAGTAGTAACCAGGAGCCAGTGTCCTTTATCCCCGTTTGTATTAGCATTTTCAATACCCCTTCCTAAAAACAGATCCTTTTCTTCATCGGAAAATTTACGAATTCCACCAGTGGGAAGGTTCTTAGTCATAACTGTTGCATACAGGGAGTTGAAGTCTAAATAAAGGATGTAAGAACTTTGGTGGAGATCAGGATTAAATGATGGATTTATTTCACGGTTGTTGGCAGTGAATGATTGACGCACCACAGAAGTGAAACACCCTCTAACATTATGTCTAATTAGATTATACAATTCCTCATCATAGACGTGATCCAACTCAATCTCGCTCATCTTAAGGAAGCTGTCAAAGGCGTAGGATGGAAGTGAAACATAGTGTGGTAAATCAAGACCGTACTTATCATAAAGTATGAAGCGCCACCAAATGAGAATATCCCCCAATAAAGCGTGTCTACAATGAGGTAAAGGAGAAGGAAATCTTTCAGCATTTTACATTTGCTTATATCCCAAACACGCTAAGCCCGTTTATATTCCTCCTCTGATATATCGCGCTCCCTTAGCTAATTGTAAAATGCCGTTCTGGGGGGCAAATGAGTTTCCTTGAGTTTTGCAAGGCTATCTTTATAGTCATAACAGAAAGGTAATTTGCCTTGAATGACTTCACCCCGCAATTTGTCATCTCTAATTTCGCTTAACATGTCCTCTATTAAGCCAGCCTTCCTTCCATCCCTAAAATATTTGGAGGCTAAACTATCCAAAGAAGATCCTAAAAAGGCTAAAGAGTCGAGGAAAACTAAATTACCGACAGTCATTCGCTGAATTTTAAGCCCTTGCTTCGTCATGATTGTAATATTGACTTTAGTTTTCAATTCCTTAAGGATAAGACCCAGGTCGTAACTAGAATTGTGTGTGAAAATGGGGAGTCGAGTTTTAAGTTCGCGACACGCTAAATTACAACGCTCGCAGTAAGCGCCAATAAAGTTATTCTTGGGTTCGGCATGGTCATGGTGTCTGTGCTTGTCGCGGTCGTGTTTGAACGACGTCTTACACATCTGGCATACAGTCTGCTGTTGGAAAGGTCTTTCATCCTCGGTCGACATATCAATGGGGAATGTTTTCCTCTGTGATCTGATCGCCGCCCAACAATCACTAAGGTCTAACAGAAAGTTATCGACACAATCATTCCCGCAATAATGACTGGAGGCGACTCTTTTTCCTTCGCCGTCGATAATGATATAGCAATAAGCTATTGATTCGTGTATGGTCTCCACACCATAAGCCCCGGGGGATTTCTTCAAAGCTGATTCTAAGTCAAAGACGCAAATATAAGAAAACTTTTGCGTCTTATGGGGGTTTCTAAATCTTACTATGCTCCCGTGAGAGGGAAAATTCAGCGCCACTGACAGGTCGCAGGTAGCTTCATGCTGTTTTTGCCGGTCTGTTGTTGCATGCTGTGATAGGCAATTATGGCAGAAATAAAGGGGACTGGAAGGATATGCCCTAGCAAAATTTTTCACAAAACGGTGAAAATCTTTACTGAGACAAATATGGTCACCACCCATTAGTAGGAGGGGTACAATAGTTGGGAATTTTTTAGATCCACGCCCTGCCAACTGAATGATATACCTCCCATCCCCCCCTTTTTCCATTTCATATATGTAAATAGAGAGTTGATTTATTAACTTGAGGCGTAAAATGTCCTCCCACTGAAGAGTCATGGCAACCTTATCGAAGTTAACATATTGCATGCAACAGCGGATGCTATTTACAGATCGAGCTATATTCGGCCAACGAGGATTTAGGGTTTGTTTAGACATCTTATAGGCAGCCAGAGACTGAATAAAACATGAATTCCCAATTCCCGAGGGAATAAAGACGAAAATCCCACCTCGGACATCATTTTTAGGGTAAAGGGGAGCTCCCAACCCAGCCATTACCACCTGGCGGTGGTAAAAAAGTTTGAAGTTGTCAATGCCTTCCACTATCCATCCACTCCCCATTAATTCATTGATTATTCAAGGGAACTTAGAATTTACCGCATCCTCCCATTCATTTAGTAGACCGTCAATTTCTCTAGCATTGATAACCGTGGCCGGGAGCCACAGCTCCATAAGCGTATTTTCCGTTTGTTCTTTCGGTAAGAAAGTGTGTTTTTTCATTATTGAGGTTAAAAGACCGGCGATCTTAGCCGAAAAAATTTTATTTTTAAAATACCGTTCTAAAGAGCCCCGTATATCATTACTATGTAATGTAAAGAATGATAGTGGATCGCTCACCGAGGGAAGTGCGTATTCCTCTTCTATGTACTTCTTGTCGAAGGCTGTCTTTCTTTTAACGAACTTCAACATCCGTCCTGAAGTGGGTGTCGTCCCTGTTGTTACTGTAGGTAAATCTGGGGCGTTGCTTGCGGTGGATGTCAAAGCAATTCCCTGAGGTGGGAGTTCTCTGAATTTGCGACTGTTTCTTACCGGGGTACTCACCCCCGCGGTGTCCGAATCTGGGGGCAAGTATGCAGTGGATGTTGAAGCAATCTCCTCAAGTGGGGGTTCTTCCAGTAATTTGTCTCTTGTTGATAGCACTGCAATAGGAGATAATACGGTTTTTAATTTACCTGAAGTTCTAAAGTCAAATTAAAAATCCTTTCTACATCCAAATCGAAAGATATTAACACCTCATAGTACATTTTTTTTATTAAGTAATACTTACTGGCTAGTTGGCCTTTTCTTTTTTTGAGAGGAAGGTGTGATTCACTATCATCGCGTTTCCTTTTCCGATCCTTCCCACCTGAAAAGTAATGCAAACACAGGCGCTTATTACAATGTAATATTCGACGTCGTAAACAGACTGAAATTTCATAGCACAATCGCGGTCAACACTTTCATGAACAAATAATCTCCAATATAAACAGACTGAAATTTCGCTGTGGTTTTATATTTACCTCCTCGCACATTTTCCATGTTGCTAGGGGATGGGTCAGTTTGTAGGAGAGCGTCTGTTGAATTACGGCCTACTCGCTCGGCGCTCCTAATCGTTTTGACAATGGGGGGCGTGGCCTAAGTTAGGCCTAGGTGTAGGTGCATGTGCGTGCTTGACCTAGCAGTTACTGTATATATACCCTCCTCCGAGCCAATTTCCAGTCATAACGAAGTAGGAGATAGAGATGTCACGCTACAACGACGCACACCTGTTGGGCGAGGAATTGCCCGAACTTTCTGAGAGTAAGTGTGTCCTGGTATTTTTGATAGAACTGAAGTTGATATAATACTTATAGAGTCGCAAATAATTTTGGTGTAATAAAACGTAGTGTGTGGAAATAATTATTTTGTGTGTGTGTGTATGTGTGTGTGTGTGTTTGACATTAATTATTTTGGATGCAATAATTATCAAAGTGTTTCTCCCTTACAGCTTGGGAGGCCCCCCTCTTAGATGAAGCTGAAATCCATAATTCGCAGCAATATTACACAGACTTCCGTTGTAAACTTTGTGATTGCCTTCGGAAGACGGAGGAAGTCATATTGAGGAAGAGTCGGCAGTTGGTGAGTGAAGAGATGAAAGCAGGGGTGGGCCACGGCCCGAAACGTGTCGCCTACTATTGGAGGCAATAAACTTCCAATATGACATAAGGAAGTCTCTGCGGGTAGTTGCGAAAATGGTGGATGGATTCGAAAGGTCGGAGAAACAAATGGTAGAGATGTGTCCGAAAAAGGAGACGTCAACCCATTGGCGGGGCTCATCCATATCCCTACAACAGCCGCTGATGAAACTTACCTCTCCGAAACACTCCTCACCCAGCCCGGAGGGTCAATGCTAGATGGAAGGTTAACTCCGACGGATTCCCAGGTGGTTGCCCTCGCTTGTGAGCTGGAAGAAATCGAGAGTGAAAAAAAGAAGTCCCGAAAACTCGGGAAAAGCCGCGACAGTCTTTGCTTAGCATTAGATGGCCCCTTTAAGAAAAGGGCTAAAATACCGCAATCAAAATTTGGTCCCGAAATCGATGACGATTTCGTTATCCTTAAATAAATAAACATTATTTGTAAGGTATGTATTCCATTAATTGTAATGTATGGTTTCCTTAATAAAAAAAGAAAAAATCTAAGAAATGTTATGTTTCTATTATCCCTTACTTCATTATGAATGGGCCTAAGGTAATTAGTAAAAAAAAAAAAATAAGTATATTCAAAACCGCCAGGGTTGAAATAGCAGTAGTACAAAATAGGTAGTGGAGGAGGTAGCATATAAAAATGAATACTTCGGACATTAAATATGCTCTGGAGAAAAAGGCTAGGGCGTGAAATTATTAGTAATGTATGTATTCCATTAATTGAAATGTATGGTTTCCTTAAAAAAGAAAAAAAAAAAAAAACTCAGAAATGTTATTTCTATTATCCCTTACTTCATTATGAATGGCCCTTAGGTAAATAATAATAAAAAAAAAAATAAGTATATTCAAAGTGTCAGAGTTGAAATGGCAGTAGTACAAAATAGGTAGCGGAGGAGGTAGCATATAAAAATAAATACTTCGGACATTGAATATGCTCTGGAGAACAGGTTAGGGCGTGAAGCCCATTTTTACGGTTGTGTACCCAGTGACCATTTGGTAGACTTCAAGATACCCTTGATAAGGACAAAGCCCATCATACTTATTGTGAATACTCTGCCATCGCATCAGTATCGTGAAATCGGGCACTGGGTTGTATTTCTAATAAAGAAAAGCCCGGTAGAAAACATTATATTTTTTGACCCATTGGGGATGCAGCCAGAATATCATTCAGTATACTTTACTGATTTTCTACAAAGGTATTCTTCCATGAAGTGTTTCATAAATAATATGCGAGTGCAAAATTACAATTCGGCTTTGCGCGCATTCTTCTGCCTATATTTTACGCATAGCGTAAGTATAAATGGTGTTTGCGCCGCCCTTAGAAAAATCAGGGAACATTTATCCACCACCGACTTGAAGGAAAATGACGTGACAGTGTTATTATACTATCTTCTCCATTTAAATTCAAGACCGTGTATGTACATCTGGAAATATACAAAACCTGAATTTTCAATGAAGATATGCCAAGTGCTGAAGAAACGTAATTAAAAAGGTTTTCCTACCGCTTTTAAGCGTGCAAATGTTGGGGTTTTAAATGAATGTTTTTAGACCCAAATTATTTCCCACTAAGTGCTATGTCTTTATTCATGAAATGTTATTTTGCATGTATGCTTCGTATAATAAAGGAAACTAAGTTGTAATACGTTTTTTATCACCCATATATGCCAATGTAAGTGATTATTACCCATATATGTTAATGTAAGCGAAAGGCCTTAAAACAAATGGACAGAGAGAGAGAGAGAGAGAGAGAGAGAGAGAGAGAGAGAGAGAGAGAGATAACGGTGGAGGAGGC
>NW_027169010.1:2500-15000 GCF_036898095.1 Palaemon carinicauda | reverse complement strand
TATTAAACCTTATACATCTATAAAAACTTAAATAATTTAGAAAAATAAAGCAATAATATTACACCTCCTCACCCAACCAAAAAAAAAAAAAAATTTTCCAATTTTTTTTTTTTCTAAAGTGATTTAAATTACAACATACAGGTTATCACATTATGAAATATTAAACCAACACTCAAAAATATTAAATATTAAACCAACACTCAAAAATAATTATTAAACAAATTGCAAAAACATGACAAACAAAAGGAAAGAGGGGGGCAAGTACCAAGGTTTGCAGCTCACAAGGATAGCAATATATAACCGATACTAAAAAAAATCTTAAACCTAAATTAATCACAAGTAAACTTTCCAAAACCAGAAAACCAAAACATCACCATCTGATAAATAGGTACCCAACCTAAAAATTTCACATCACTCATATCGTTAATAAACTTAATTAAGAGTCATTGCACTAACAACCGGATTCTGTATATATAGTCCAAAAGCTATAACCTTTTCCACACACAATACACTGTTCCTTTTCAGGGATACACCTCACTCACTATCAATAAATGTTGATCACAAAAACCACTGTCTATTTCAGTGTTATATATCACACTTATCACCATAGTGTCCAATACATACACACACACCGAACGACACAGAGAAGACCACCACAAGACTCCCCTGCGCAAACAAACAAACAAAATCGATGAAGCGTAATTATTAGCCTGAAAATACAGAATACCAGATTAGTGCCTATCTCTTTTCTTAGCTTATTATAAACCTTATCGTACCTGAAACCTCTAAACCTTAGTAGATTAACCTTAACTCAGTCTAGGGTACCACTCATACACCAGCCTGTAGCGCCTAAAAAACGGCTGTTGTGCTACAGACCCGTGAGCCCATGACCCATCTAATTAATCAATCATTAGAAAGTACCAGTGATCACCCTCACCTTTTAACCTTAAAGATCCCATATAATATACCCAGAACATTATAGCCTTCTGTAAACAAATTAATAAATCTTAAATATACATTTACTTCTACTCACTACGTGCCCACTTCAACAGCACACACACCATAATTAGAACGATACAGATACTACCTTTAATAACTGCATAGCCCTCTGTCAATCAACTAATATTCAACGCTGCGAGAGAGAAAATCGGCAACAATATTATCTTTTCCTGGGATGTGGGAAAATTCTAAATTCCACTCTTGCAGCATGAGACTCCACCTCATCAATCGTTGATTTTTATTTTTGTATCTGCTGATGAAGGTCAGGGGATTATGGTCTGTCAAGACCTTAATAGGTGTATCTGAGGAGGAGAGATAAACCTGAAAATGGTTAATAGCAAATACTAAAGCAAGAGTCTCTTTCTCCACAGTGGAATACCAACGTTGGGCAGAGGACAATTTTTTTGAAAAGAATGCGACAGGATGAGAAACTCCCTGCTCGTCATTCTGCAACAACACAGCTCCTACACCAACGTCACTTGCATCCGTGGCAAGAGAAAAAGGAAGGTCAAAATCAGGAGCTCTCAAGACAGGGAAATTAATTAAAACTCTTTTTAAATTATCAAAAGCCCTTTGCGTTTCATTCGTCCAGACAAATGCTACATTCTTTCTCAAGAGATTTGTTAACGGATCGGCTATATCCAAAAAATTCCTAACAAACCTTCGGTAGTACCCACTCAAACCAAGGAATCTTCTGACATCCCTCCTACATTTAGGGACTACCATATTTTCAATACTTTCGATATTGGCCTGCTTAGGAGCAACTTTACCATTACCAACCTCATGACCCAAATATACCACCTTCGCCTTTGCGAAATCGCTTTTCTTTAAATTAATTACCAAATTTGCCTTTTTCAACACCTCAAATAGTGCCCTAATACGTTTTAAATGGGTTTCCCAATCATCGCTATAAATAACAATATCATCAATATACACAACACATCCTTCTAAACCATGGAATAAAGTATTCATTAACCTCTGAAAGGTAGCAGCCGCGTTCTTCATACTAAACGGCATAACTTTACATTGAAACAATCCCTGTGGTGTTACAAAAGCAGACAGGGCCCTTGCCCGCTTTGAAAGAGGAACTTGCCAATAACCTTTCAACAAATCGAATTTGCTAATGTATTTGGCCTTCCCCATTCGATCAATACAATCCTCAATTCGAGGTAATGGATAACAATCAGATTTAGATAACTCATTCAACTTACGGTAATCAAAACATAACCTGAAATCACCGTCGGATTTCTTTACCAATACAACAGGTGATGACCAAGGACTTTGACTAGGTTCAATTAGGTCATGTTTTAGCATATAATCCACTTCCTTTGCTACAACCTCATTTTTGAAGGGATTCAACCTGTAAGGAGATTGTTTCACAGGAGTGGCGCTACCTACCTCTACATCATGTTCAAGGACCGAAGTCCTACCCGGTACATTCGAAAATAATTCTTTATAATTAGATACTAAATTTTTCAAAGACCTTTGTTCTTCCTTACCTAAATGTGAAATTACTCCCGAAAATTTTTCCAAAGACTTTCTATTATCCGACCGCCATTCACATCCATTAAAACAATTATCATCAATACCCTCCCCCTCTGAAAAAGAAAAATGGTTATTGTTCTCAGAATCTACCGTGTTCCCAATAGTTGCCACAGGAATGACTTTTTCCCGTTCCATATAAGCTTTCAACATATTTACATGACACAGTTGAAAAGGTTTCCTTCTTTGAGGTGTCTCCACTAAGTAGTTAACTTCACTTACTTTTTTCAAAATTTTCCAAGGACCTGAAAAAGAAGCTTTCAATGGATTCCCTGGGAAGGGTAACAAAACCAAAACTTTATCGCCTACCGCAAAGTCGCGTGCCTTGGACCTTCTATCAAAGAAAAACTTCATTCTTTTTTGGCTACATAATAAGTTTTCACCCGCAAATTTCCAAGCCTTGGTTAATTTATCGCCTAGATTCGACACATAATCCAATAAATTAACCTCAGGGACGTCTCCCTCCCAAGACTCACGAACCACATCAAGAGGACCTCGAACACAATGACCAAACACAAGGCTGAAAGGCGAAAAACCTAAAGACTGACTTGGGACAGAACGAAAAGCGAACAACAAATAAGGTAATTCCTTATCCCATTCAGAACCATTAATCAAACAATATTTCTTTACCATGGATTTCAGGGTCTGATGAAATCTCTCCAGAGCTCCCTGGCTTTCCGGATGATATGGAGAAGAGGTCACATGTTTTATATTTAACTCTGCCATTTTATCTCTGAAATACCTGCTAACAAAATTAGAACCACAATCCGATTGAATAATCTTAGGCATCCCAAACCTGGTAAAAAAGTCAATTAGTACATCTACAATTTTAACACTTTTTATTGTACGTAGTGGTATCGCCTCGGGATATCGAGACATCCTATCCATGATTGTCAAAATATACTCATTACCACTACGCGTCTTCGGTAATGGTCCAACCACATCAATAATGACTTCCTTAAAAGGTTCGGAAACTACAGGAATAGGACATAGAAGCGATTTTGGAATCCGCTGATTGGGTTTACCGACCCTCTGGCACACATCACAACTATTGACAAACTTCTTTACATCTGCCTTCAACTTCGGCCAATAATAATTCCCTAACAATTTGCAAGAAGTTTTATGAATTCCAAAATGGCCGGCCAGACCACTTTCGTGCGCCAATGACATTAACTCCTTCCTGTAACCAAAAGGAACCATTATCTGTTTCACAATTTCATAATCAACATTATCCACCCCCATAGGCCTACTCAACCTATATAAAATATTATTAATTATCTTAAATTTTGGACCAGTCATATCAGACACCTCCCCTGACTCGACAGGGAGTTCCCGAAACTCCTTTTTCTGGGCTTTGATTAGCTCTTCAGTGGTCCAATTTAACTTGTCCGTTAACATTCCAAGATCTACAGCTAGGCTATCACTACGATCTAAACTACTTAAATCTACATCAATTGTTGACTCTGCAGCGTCAACAATTCTAGCACTAGAACGAGTAACTGCTGCTACTTCACTATCAGGGTTTATCAATATCGGACAATTATTATTCTTCATAGCCACATCATTCCCTAACACAACATCAACCTCCTTAACCGGGAATTTATCAACTATGGCCAATTTCAAATCTCCTGCAAAGGAAGGGCAGATTAAATTAAAATTTTCAATAGCATATGACTTTACGGAATCAGGAAAACCAGCCAATAACACGAATTCCCCACTTTTGGGTACAAAATTACAAGGTAATGCCTCCCTTAGTATCAAAGACTGAGCTGCACCGGTATCACGCAAAATACGCACTCGTCTTTTCTCGGACGAATTGGCGAAGGAGACACTACCGAAGGACAAATATCTGTCAAAACAACCAGGTAGTCATTGATCAGCGGATGTTGTTGGGGTAGGTTCTCTCTCTCTCTCTTCCACGCCCATCACTGGCCTAACATTAGCATTTTGAGATTTTCTAAACGCATAACACATACTCTTTACGTGCCCCTTCTTATTGCAAAAGAAGCAAGTCAATGTTTTCAATTTCTCTGGATTGTATATATTTGGCCTATTGCCTCTGTTAGGAGAAAAATTATTATTAGCATTACCCTGATTATTATTACTTCCCTGATTATTTCTACTGAACACCTTAGCATTATTATTAGGATTAGCATTATTATTCCTACCTATCTTAACCCAACCAGAATTCACCTTTGTCGTTACTACCCCTAACTCACTCTTATGAGACAAGCAATATTCGTCACTAGCGATGGCTACCTCTTGAACAGTCTCGAGTTTTAACTCTTCGAGGTAGACCTTCAGCTTATCCGGGACACACCTCTTAAACTCCTCCACCAACATTAACTCCTTCAATTTCTCAAAATCTCCCACCTCCTTGGACTTAAACCAATCGCTAGCATACTGTTCCTTCACCCTGGCAAATTCAACAAAAGTTTGTTCCCTACATTTTTCTAAGTCTCGGAAGCGTTGCCTATAAGCTTCAGGGACTAACTCATAGGCCTTCAAGACAATAGCCTTCACACTCTCATAATCTGCTGATAGATCCTCCTCCAGCGTTACATATACCCTCTGAGCTCTTCCAACCAATTTACTTTGTATAAGAGTGGTCCAATACTCCTGGGGCCACTCCAACCTTGCAGCAATCCTCTCAAACGATACAAAAAATTCTGCTACATTATTTTCTTCAAATTTAGGTACAAATTTGAGAGCCTGCGATAAATTGATAGCAGGAGTTACTAACCTATTTGGGGAATGGGTGGGGGAAAAAGAACCTGGGTTTCTCATGGCAATCTCATGCTGCCTCTCTTTTTCTCTTTCCCCTGACTTAAACTTTTCCATTTCAAATTCCATTTGTCTCAGGACAATCTGCTTATCCAAAATTTCTATAGACACTACTTCATCCGGTTTCACCTCTTGTTCCCCACCTGTCTTTACAGTTTTAACATAATCATAAATGAGCAATAGCAATACACCCTTTCTTATGGACACATCATATTCCAATTCAAAATGTTCTGCTACAACTTCCAAGTCTTCCCTATTTAACCCTGGATAGGTACGGTGGGTCGTTTGCGACCCCGAGCGTCAAAAAAAAACAGGTTTTTCTCACGTGACTCATCCCTGTGACTGAATTTGTGGGTGATCGACCTGCAGGAGGTGTCTCCCCTACACGCTCTAGTAGTGTCCAGATGTGCATTGCTGTAGCTGTACTCCTTCCCCGATTTCTGAGACGCGTCGGGGTCGTTCGCGTCCGAGTTTACCCTTCTGAGGTAGTTTGCATAATTATCAAAGTTATTACGTATTATGAAATTGTCGTAGAATGGTGCAACTTGTATAGGTTATCAGTTGTGGAAAGTCTTGGTGGATTGTTTGGCTACCATGTGCATGTTTTTTTTTTTAGTTAAAATGTCGTTCATCACCACGAGGACCATTTTACCGCGAGTGCCCCTTTTTCATTTTTTTTCATTTTTTTGCCAAGTCATTTTTCCGTAAGATATTGCCAAATAGTGTCGTAAAACTTTTGCTTGTTTAGTGTTGGAAAGTGTGTCTAGATGATCTGGCTACCCATGCATGACTTTGTTTTTGTCAGATACGACGTAGTTATTGGTATATTGGGTATTTAACTGCGGTTACCAATTTCTGTTTTTTTTCAATATTTGTAAAAATTACTACGTAGTAAGGAATTGCCGTATATTATTCATTTTTTTTTCATGTTTATGTGTTAGAAAGTGTGCCTTGATGGTTGGGCTAACACGTGCATGTCTTTTTTTTTATCTGAGATGTCGTATATTAGAATGTCGGGCATTTTACCGCGAGTGTCCCTTTTTAATTTTTTTTAATTTTTTTGCCAAGTCATTTTTCCGTAAGATATTGCGAAATAGTGTCGTAAAACTTTTGCTTTTTTAATGTTGGAAAGTGTGTCTAGATGATCTGGCTACCCATGCGTGATTTTGTTTTTGTCAGATACGACGTAGTTATTGGTATATTGGGTATTTAACTGCGGTTGCCAATTTCTGTTTTTTTTCAATATTTGTAAAAATTTACTACGTAGTAAGGAATTGCCGTATATTATTGATTTTTTTTCATGTTTATGTGTTAGAAAGTGTGCCTTGATGGTTGGGCTAACACGTGCATGTCTTTTTTTTTATCTGAGATGCCGTATATTAGAATGTTGGGCATTTTTCCGCGAGTGCCCCTTTTTATTTGTTTTGCATTTTTTTGCTTAGTCATGTTACCGTAAGGAATTGGCAAGTAGTGTCGCAAAACTTATATTTTTATAGTGTTGGAAAGTGTTTCTAGATGATCTGGCTACCCATGCCTATTTTTTTTTTAGCCAGATATGGCGTATATATAAGTGTGTTCGATTTTCCTGTGATTGCCATTTTTTCGTTTTTTCCCATTTCTTTCAAAATTACTACGTACTAAGGAACTATCACAGAGTAATATTTCATTTATATGTTTATTTGTCGGAAAATATGCCTTGATGGTTTGCCTAGCATGTGGCTGAAATTTTTTTTTTTCTGAAATACCGTATATTAGAATGGCCATTTTTCCACGAGTGCCCCTTTTTATTTGTTTTGCATTTTTTTGCTTAGTCATGTTACCGTAAGGAATTGGCAAGTAGTGTCGCAAAACTTATATTTTTATAGTGTTGGAAAGTGTTTCTAGATGATCTGGCTACCCATGCCTATCTTTTTTTTAGCCAGATATGGCGTATATATAGGTATGTGTTCGATTTTCCGGTGATTGCCATTTTTTCGTTTTTTCCCAATTCTTTCAAAATTACTACGTACTAAGGAACTATCACAGAGTAATGATTCCTCTAGATGTTTATTTGTCGGAAAATTTTGTTTACTTTTTTTTTGATTGAATATCATCAAATTTTTTTAGCTAAAATATTGTTTTACATTTTTTTTTCGATTTTATTTCCCTTCAAAAAAATTTTTTGGGTCAGAATTTTAATTTTATAGTCGTAAAATAATCGACAATTATCCAGCAACCCACCATACAATTTTTATGCATATCCAATAATAATTAGATTAGTAAATAACACCTTGAAATTGACATACCCTTCCTACATTTCAAGTGGCAGATTAGGAAGTCTAAGTCAGTGTGGTTGGCGGCCATTTTGTGGACATATCCGAAGCGTAAGCTGCCCTATCTATATATATTCTTGTTCCCTATAGAATTTGTGATATTTTGGTATATTTTTACCTGCATAAATATCATATTATATATTAAATATATGTATTTTTTTACGAAATTTCCAAGTACTCAAAAAATTACCTTTAGATATGGCCCCTGATATAAATGTAATTTACAAAATAATGAAGATTTTTTTACATATTTCTATTTTAGGATAACATATGTTTATTCCCTAAAAAAATTAGCCACTTCCTATTTCATTTGGGTACCCAAAAAAATTCATGAAATTTGGACAATTTTTTTTGGCCAAAAAAAGTTACCCTTTTTTTCTCATTTCAGATCTTCACCTCCATGGGTCTGACTTCATCCAAAATACATCAAGATGTGTCCTAAACATTCAAGAATCAATTCCTAAAAGGATTTGTGTATATATGTATAAACTTTTTTTTATGAATTTTTATGTCAGGTCTTTTTTTTCTACTTAATTTTTTGAAATATTTATAATAAATAGTTTTTCTGCAGATGAGTAGTATTTATCTTTACAGTTGTTTTAAGCATTCATTGAAGTTTTTTTTGGCAAAAGAAAAAAGGAGGTTACTGCAAAAACTGATTTTTCAAGAATTTTTTTTGGCGTCGGGGTCGTTCGCGTCCGAGTATACCCTTAAAGGGGTGTCCGAGGACCGTACCTATCCAGGGTTAAAGTATGATGGAAAACCATTCGAATGAGCATCGCGTTATTTTGAGGAAACTGATACGAAAATGTTAGCATTAGATGCGATTGTTTATCAACTTGGAGGACAAGGAACATCTAAAACTGCTGTAGAAACGAGTTAGTACGCAGAGAGCAGCATCGCCGAAAGTGTCCAGCTAGTTAAAGATCGAAGGAAAGTGTGGATTCGTATCAACTTTGATGGAAGAGGTCTAGAGCTCAATAAAGGCCGAGAGTTGACATTGGAGCCGGGACTGTACCAAGAAAGACGTCGAAAAGATAAGTGAAAATACAGCTGTTTTTATTTTGTATACTTAGCAGTTGGTACAAGGATATTGGAACATTGTGTTTATTTTATTTTATTGTGTTTAATCGCCTGTTGGTTGTTGTTATTCACAATACATTGAACATAACTAGATTGGGTCCGGTAAGATAGTCATTGACGTCTAAAAGGGCGATCACAAAATTCCATTTCAAAACCGTTACTGTGGTTGTTGGATTGGGTAACAATAGGTCAGAAAGGGACGAATCAGAATTTATTAAAAGAGAATGGGTGACACTGGTATCAGAGAAACTAAGAAATAATTCCTTTGACGGTGACCAAGAATGGAAATGGTAAGCCAAGGCTGGTTTTTTATTACAAACTTTTTAAGGATTTAATCAGTCTACAGTCTGCTTATCGCATAGAAATCTATTAAAACGTTGCCAATATATTTCTCATTGGGGAAAAATTTAAAAAGTTTTTATAATGGATTATCTTTAGATATTTTTGAAAGCGGCGGTAGATCTTTACTAAAGTTCTTGAGTCTGTTAGATATTGGAGATCTAACGAAGTGAAGATTGAAGTATTTTTAGATGATGGCATAGCTACGGATGGTTGTTTTGAAGGGGCATTGGATGCTAGCTATTTACTTTAAAAGTTTCAAGATTTGGATTTATTTACAACAAGGTATAATTGGTTTTCAGACTCTAAATTATATTTGGAAAGGTTTACAGTGGACGAATACTGAAGGCAAATTTCGTAACTACAGTATTAGGATAAACTATGTCGTTAAAGACCTTGTTTAGATGACAAACCTTCTGAATTAACAAAAACGTTATTTTAACGAATATCTTTTATACAGAATTGTCTTGTTACATAATTTCCACGAAATTTGTCGTGAGAGGTATTGTTAAAATGAAAACGATAAAGTATTTCTGTATTTTTACATATTGAGCAAAGCTAGTCGAGAACTTAATGGAGAAATATCAGATGCTCTACTTGAGATCACGTTTTGACGCAGAAATTCATTCTTTTTATTTTGGTCGTTACTTTAACTATATACTTGCATCAGACTTATTTAACGTATTACTTCATTTTGACGCCTAAGATGTAGGCAGTTTATCACCATATTGTGACGCCTAAGGAGTAGGCAGTTTATCACTATATTGTGACGCCTAAGGTGTAGGCAGTTTATCACTATATTGTGACGCCTAAGATGTAGGCAGTTTATCACTATATTGTGACGCCTCAGATGTACTGTAGCAGCTTAGCACTATATTGTGATGCCTCAGATGTAGGCAGTTTAGCACTATATTGTGACGCCTCAAGATGTAGGCAGTTTAGCACTATATTGTGACGCCTCAGATGTAGGCAGTTTAGCACTATATTGTGACGCCTCAGATGTAGGCCGTTTATCACTATATTGTGACGCCTAAGATGTAGGCAGTTAATTACTATATTGTGACGCATCAGATGTAGGCAATTTATCACATTGCGAAGCCTCGGATGTAGGCAATCTTATAAATATATTGCGACGCCTCATAGGAAATTTACCGCTATATTGCGACGCTTCAGACATAGGAAATTTACCGCTATATTGTGACTCCTCAGATTTAATAGTTATATTGTGACACCTCTGGTGTTGGGAAATTTATATGTTGTGACACCTCAGTAGTAGGTTTGGAGTAATGCTGAAGTTTTTAGCGATGAATACAGCGAATTTTTTTTTCTATCATGAAAAGAGTGGTTGGAAACTGGACAACAAATGAATCTTTAAAATTAAACATGAAGAAGCAGGAGGCAGTCGACAGAATTATGTAAAGTACTTTGGCAATGTTTGAACGTTGTTCCAGATAAAAAATTTTCGATTTTAATGCAAGTAGGTAGCAAAAAGCCAGATTTGGAAATTATAGAAAACCAAAGAATTTAAACTTGTACTGAATACACTGTTCAGGTCATCAATGTATGTAAGCCCAGAAAGAATACAAAAGAGCGGATTTTTTGAAGTGTTGTCAACTAACATGGATGAATGGTCAATTCTTGCTTACATTTTTCAGAGTTATGGACGTGTGAGAGTTATTCATAATTTAGACTGTTTTGCTACTTTTAAAAATATGTTGAGGTTTTTAATCTCTAATATTGGTGTCCCGGTACAGAGGGAATTGATGCTTTAACTTGGTTTGCTGCTTTATACCAAAGGTTATTAATAAAATGGAGGTAAAAACTAAGTAGAATATTCCAGAGTGAAAGTCCTCTCCATCTTGACTGTTGATATTATCGAGGGAAACTTTATTGTTAAACTTTGAGTGTTTACGTAACAAAAGGTTTATTACACACGGCAAAAAAAAAAAAAAAAAAAAAAAAAAGGGAAATTTTTCGCTGAAATTTAACTTTGATATAGAAGGTAAAGTTTTTTGAAATTATAAGTATTTATGTACAATGTTTTATTTTTGGAATCAGCTTTCCAGGATCGTGAATGCAATGAAATGCCAGCAGTCGTCTTTAACGGTGGCATCTAATTTGGGCAGGAAATTGGGGGACCTCAGTTTTCATGGGCATCTTCTAGCATCGATGAATGACAGCACCGACAAGGCCTACAAATATGTCTTTCAACAAAGAGAAACTTACAATAATGGTCACGAGCAAAGCGAAATGCCATTGTATGTTGCTTTATTTATGACGCTTTTATTAGATTCAGGTGCTTTAGTAATCTCCAGTGATCAAGCTATTTATGCCATAACGCGCAAGCATGAAATGAGGGGTTACATAGATGCAACGGAAAATTCACTTGTTAAATCTTTGCAAGCACCTGTGAAACATTAGCTGGTAGATCGGTGCATACAAAGGATCTTTTTGATAATCAGGTGTTACAGAATCTGCGCGGTTTATATTTTCCTATATTGAAAAGCTTCATTATTATTTTGATAGATCATTAAAGTTTTCTTATCTAAGATTTGGGGAATTAAGTTTATTGTAATTTGAAGATTTCTTAGTTGAACAGAAAAAAAAATGAAAATTCACCAATACTGTGAAGTTTTTGATATCGGAAGTTGTCACAAATGCTTTTCCATATTTGATGCATTTTGCTTGATACAGAGGAAGCTGGAATGATTTTGTACTTAGATCGATTTATCTTTAAGAAGTTTTTCAAAAGCTCCTGTAATGTAACCAAACAGAATTTTTTGTTAAAACTGTGGCTACAAGTTCAAACATTGCAAACGATAACGTCAATGATAGGTGTCTTTATAGACATGAGTGTTGGTAGTCTGTTTCAAGTAAACATGTTTGTCAAAGACTTCAAAAAGAGGTTAAATGTGTAAATCATTCAATCGGAACATTTATTTCTTTCTCTCCATTTCTTTCCTTCTCTCCCTTTCTTTGGTATTATCTAGGGTCAACCGGCACGGTGCGCTATAATGCAATTTAATGTTTTATTATGTTTAAACCTGTAGAGAATGCGAAGTGAAGTGAGGACTAGAATTTTTTTTGCGTTACGAAGTATAGCGAAAAATGATTGTCCTAACGACATGTAAGCAGATCTGAAGTGTCTTGTTACTTAAGTTCAGTTATTATGTAGGCAGTGGCCAATGAGAATTTAGTGTTGGGTGAAACGTATTCGATGTTTGAAGAGGTATTTAGCAAGTGGTCACTTTCTAGCGCACGCTAGCCCGAGCAAGTCGAATTTATTATTAATATTATTATCATGATTATTTATTAGAAGTACAAGAGTGAGGTTCCACCACTCCAATTTGGCTTGCTCTGCATTATTGCCGTGGATACACAGGTTTCCATAGTTTTTTCAAAACTTGAAATTTTGTTTTTTATCTATGGTTTTTCCTGGGC
>NW_027169009.1:45000-48929 GCF_036898095.1 Palaemon carinicauda | reverse complement strand
AATAATAATAATAATAATAATAATAATAATAATAATAATAATAATAACAATATGTCTAACTCTATCCCCATTTTACCTTTATAAAATGTAAATCTATTCCAAATCTTGGCCATCCTGGCTAACGACTACAGGAAACTCATATAATGGGGAAAGTTTACCCATTCCCCATTACATTTCCATGAGGGAAATTCACCCACAATTCCAGTTTATAGTTTCTATGGGTAATATATTGTCTTTACAGCAAGAGTTTCTTGGCAGTTTTTATTGTATCTTTTAGTTTTGAGTGGTTTTATGGGGGCAGTATTTTTGTATTGTTTTTTTAAGTTTTTTTTTTAATTTGGATAAGTTTTTTGGGTAGTTTTTTGACAGATTTTATTATATAATTTATATATATATGTGTGTATGTAGATATATATATATATATATGTATATGTATATATATATATATATATATATATTTATATATATATATATATAAATATATATATATATATGCATATGTGTATTTGTATGTTTATATGTTTATATGTATATATATATATATATATATATATTTACATATATTAATATAAATTGTTTAATTATATTCCTTGTCGTAAAGAAATTAAAATATTCAATTGTACTTTAAAATTAGGATGACTTTGCCAAAGAATTTTTCCTATTTGAATTTAAATATCAAGATGAAATTTTTGTAAATATATTCTTTGATGCATAGAGATATTCATGTTGTGTTTTGATGTTTGGAAATATAATATATAAATAATATTATCTATATTCAACTACCATGATCTCGGTTAAATACGAATTTCACATTATATATAAAATAGATTCAATTTCTTCTGAGGATCTGACCTTTCCAAAACTAATGAGACAAAGTATCATTAAGTTTGTTATGTATAATACCAATTATGATTTTAATTGATGTTATTCAATGCATAATAACTGGTCAATTTTGGAATTATTAAACTCTGATATTTATTTATTTCATATACATTATTCTCTACTTTTCAGAAAGTTTATTTATTTCCCCCATTTCCTTTCCTCACTGGGCTACTTTCCTTGTTGCATCCTTTGGACATATAGCATGCTGCTTATGTAACTTAGGGTTACAAAAAGGGTTGTAACTTAGGTAGTAGTAATAATAATAATAATAATAATGATAATAATAATAATAATAATAATAATAATAATAATAATAATAATCTAGTATAAAGATAAGGTTTTAGGTTAGCTAATAATAATAATAATAATAATAATAATAATAATAATAATTATAATAATTTATGCCCCTGTGGCCGCGGGGGCATAAAACAATTAGAATAGCGCCAACGTTATTCCTGCGTGTCGTAAGAGGCGACTAAAAGGGACGGGACGAGGGGGCTGGGAACCCCCTCTCCTGTAAAAGTATCCTGTGAGACAGCAACAAAGAGATGGAGCTGGGGGAGAGTGACTGCTCCCCGCACTCTAGTTTTGGGGTGTTTGAATGTGCGTGGATGTAGTACGATAGAGAGTAAAAGATGTGAGATTGGAAGTATGTTTAGAAGTAGAAGGATGGATGTATTGGCCTTGTGTGAGACAAAGATGAAAGGAAAGGGTGAAGTGATGTTTGGTGAAATGTCTGGTAGAGTGTCTGGGATTGAAAGGGGAAGAGCGAGAGAGGGTGTGGCTTTATTGTTGAGTGAATGGATGACAGGTAAAGTAGTGGAATGGAAGGAGATATCATCTAGGTTAATGTGGGTAAGGGTTAGGTTGGGTAGGGAATGTTGGGCGTTTGTCAGTGCGTATGGGCCAGGTAGTGAGAAAAGTGAAGAAGAGCGGAATGAGTTCTGGAGTGAATTAACTAGGTGTGTAGAAGGACTGGGTAGAAGGAATTATGTAGTTGTTATGGGTGACTTAAATGCTAGAGTGGGTGCTGGAGAGGTAGAAGGTGTCATTGGGAAATATGGCGTACCAGGTGAAAATGAGAGTGGTGAGAGACTGGTAGATATGTGTGTTGAACAAGAGATGGTAATAAGTGCTAGCTTTTTTAAAAGAAAGATAAAAATAAGTATACATGGGTAAGAGTGGCGAATGGAAGAGTAGTAGAAAGGGCATTAATGGATTATGTGTTGATAACGAAAAGAATGTTTGGAAGATTGAAAGACGTGCACGTGTTTAGGGGTATGGCTAACGGTATGTCTGATCATTTTTTGGTGGAAGGAAAATTGGTTGTAGCAAAAGAGTGGGGGAATAGAGTAGGTGGATGTAAAAGGGAGCTAGTGAGGGTTGAAGAGCTAATAAAACCGGGGGTTAAAAGTAAATATCAGGAAAGGTTGAAAATGGCATATGACGAGGTGAGAGTAAGAGAAACTGGTAATTTAGAGGAGGAGTGGAAGTTAGCAAAAGAAAATTTTGTTGGGATTGCAAGTGATGTATGTGGCAAGAAGGTTGTTGGAGGCAGCATGAGGAAGGGCAGTGAATGGTGGAATGAAGGAGTGAAGGTAAAAGTGGAAGAGAAAAAGAGGGCTTTTGAAGAATGGCTGCAGAGTAATAGTATAGAGAAGTATGAAAAATATAGAGAGCAAAAGGTGGAAGTAAAGCGCAAGGTACGTGAGGCAAAGAGGGCAGCTGACCTGAGGTGGGGTCAGGGACTGGGTCAGTCATATGAAGAGAATAAGAAGAAGTTTTGGAAAGAAGTGAAGAGAGTAAGGAAGGCCGGCGCAAGAATTGAAGAGACAGTGAAAGATGGAAATGGAAGGTTGTTAAAAGGAGAGGAGGCAAGGAAAAGGTGGGCGGAATATTTTGAAAGTTTGCTGAATGTTGAGGATGATAGGGAGGCAGATATAATTGCGGTTCCAGGTGTTGAGGTGCCAGTGATGGGAGATGAGAATGAGAGAGAGATTACAATAGAGGAAGTGAGGAGAGCACTAGATGAAACGAGAGTAGGAAAAGCATCGGGTATGGATGGTGTGAAAGCTGAGATGTTGAAGGAAGGGGGTGTGACTGTACTTGAATGGTTGGTGAGATTGTTTAATGTGTGTTTTGTGTTGTCAATGGTACCAGTAGATTGGGTCTGTGCATGTATTGTACCACTATATAAGGGTAAGGGAGATGTGCATGAGTGTTGTAATTCAAGAGGTATTAGTTTGTTGAGTGTAGTTGGAAAAGTGTATGGTAGAATACTGATTAATAGGATTAAGGATAAAACAGAGAATGCAATCTTGGAAGTACAGGGTGGTTTTAGAAGAGGTAGGGGTTGTATGAATCAGATTTTTACAGTTAGGCAGATATGCGAGAAATATTTAGCAAAAGGTAAGGAGGTGTATGTTGCGTTTATGGATCTGGAGAAAGCATATGATAGAGTTGATAGGGAAGCAATGTGGAATGTGATGAGGTTATATGGAGTTGGTGGAAGGTTGTTGCAAGCAGTGAAAAGTTTCTACACAGGTAGTAAAGCATGTGTTAGAATAGGAAATGAGGTGAGCGATTGGTTTCCGGTGAGAGTGGGGCTGAGACAGGGATGTGTGATGTCGCCGTGGTTGTTTAACTTGTATGTTGATGGAGTGGTGAGAGAGGTGAATGCTAGAGTGCTTGGACGAGGATTAAAACTGGTAGGCGAGAATGATCATGAATGGGAGGTAAATCAGTTGTTGTTTGCGGATGATACTGTACTGGTAGCAGACACAGAAGAGAAGCTTGACTGACTAGTGACAGAATTTGGAAGGGTGTGTGAGAGAAGGAAGTTGAGAGTTAATGTGGGTAAGAGTAAGGTTATGAGATGTACGAGAAGGGAAGGTGGTGCAAGGTTGAATGTCATGTTGAATGGAGAGTTACTTGAGGAGGTGGATCAGTTTAAGTACTTGGGGTCTGTTGTTGCAGCAAATGGTGGAGTGGAAGCAGATGTACGTCAGAGAGTGAATGAAGGTTGCAAAATGTTGGGGGCAGTTAAG
>NW_027169009.1:37500-40000 GCF_036898095.1 Palaemon carinicauda | reverse complement strand
CCTGCAAGTTTCATTACTCGATGATTAAAATTGCGACCAGGAAGCTGTTCACAAACAAACACACACGCACACAAACAGGGGTAAAACATAACCTCCTTCCAACTTCGTTTGTAGGGGTACTAAGGCAGTTTACTTCGTTTAAAAGGTTTAAAGGCCGCTCATGAATGGCAGAGGCAAGGAAACAGTGATATTCCCCTATCAAGCAGGACAATGCCCTAGAGACTGACCATATATACATGTGATCAGAGTCCAAGTCCCCCCTCCCCATCCAAGCTAGGACCAAGGAGGGCCAGGCAATGGCTGCTGATGACTCATCAGATAGATTTATAGGCTCCCCCCAAACCCCTTCCCCCCCACCCTTAGCTCACAAGGATAGTGAGGTTGCAGCGACCAGAGGAACTAACTAGTTTGAGCGGGACTCGAACCCCAGTCTGGCAATTACCAGGCAAGGATGGTACCAACAGGCCACCAGAAGATGGAATGTATTGTGATTACAATGAACAACATGAACAATAATGAACAATATACCCATTGACAAGGATAGCGAGGTTGCAGCGACCAGAGGAACTAACTAGTTTGAGCGGGACTCGAACCCCAGTCTGGCAATTACCAGGCAAGGATGGTACCAACAAGCCACCAGAAGATGGAATGTATTGTGATTACTATGAACAACAATGAACAATAATGAACAATATCTCCATTCACAAGGATAGCGAGATTGCAGCGACCAGAAGAACTAACAAGTTTGAGCGGGACTCAAACCACAGTCTAGCAATCAGCATTCAAGTACGCTACCAACAGGAAACCACAAGATGGAATGTATGGTGATTACTATGAACAACAATGAACAGTAATGAACAATATCTCCATTGACAAGGATAGCGAGGTTGCAGCAGCCAGAGGAACTAACGAGTTTCAGCGGGACTCGAACCACAGTCTAGCAATCAGCATTCAAGTACGCTACCAACAGGCAACCACAAGATGGAATGTATGGTGATTACTATGAACAACAATGAACAATAATGAACAATATCACCATCACTGCTAAGGTAAAGTTATGGTCAAACAGCCACCATATGGAAGCCTTTCATTTTACAATATGAAACCCTTCGTGTTGATTTTGACAAGAGGCTAATAATGCAGGGAGAGAGGAACATCATTAATTATGCAGCGTCGCCGGAAAGGGCCATAGCCACGCCAGGTAACCGAATGCTCTCAATTATTAAGCATCGCCGCCTCCATCCGCACTTAAAGGCCTGCAGACAGCGAGCTAGGTCTTTTTAAACCTGGAGTTTGATAGGGGGAAGTACATTTGTGTATTTGGTGGTGCTCTCTCTCTCTCTCTCTCTCTCTCCTCTCTCTCTCTCTCTCTCTCTCTCTCAGACACACAACAGCAGCAACAAATACACCCATCTCTAGTCCACTGCAGGACAAAGACTTCAGACAAGTCCTTATTCATGTCTGGAATTTGGACAATTTTCCTCACCATGATGGCCACTGTGGATTGATGATAGTGGGAGGCTTTACCCTGATCGCTCACAGCAAACCTACCTAGTATAGGGGTGGCCCTGACTAGTAAATCCTAAAAGTGTTTGGTTCCCAACTAAAAAATACAATATATTCTCCCGTTATGACTTGAGCTACAAAGAACTGTATCACTCACACTCGCTAGCCACTTATATATTGTCCATCAGGTCTTCTCTCTCTCTCTCTCTCTCTCTCTCTCTCTCTCTCTCTCTTTAAAGAGAGGCACAAAAGGAGATTCATTCGTGTACCACAGCAATAAGTTGCAGTGTTTTACGACAGAGCGTAAAAGCAACAACAAACACTCACAAAAAATAGAAATATAAAGCAGAAGAGAGAGAGAGAGAGAGAGAGAGAGAGAGAGAGAGAGACGGTGTGGGGGGGGTTGGTAGTGGTTATATATCCGGGAGCAAAGGTTTTGTGGAGGAATATCGTGTACCAAGTCTGAACAGGACGTGTTCTGAAGGTGTAAGGAGGCCATGCAGTTTTATGTCCTTCCCAATGTGGGCTGTAAAACCTTGACACGAGGTTATTCTAAAGCATCTATGCTGGAGAAGGCTTTGGTCTTTAGCTCAAACCTTCTTTCCTTCTTCAGGAGACGGGGGAAAGGGATTGGTTTTTGTGGAGGGGAGGGGCTAGGGACTAGTTTCTGGGGTGGAGGAACTTTAAAGGTGGGGGAGAGGGGACTAGTTTGTAGGGTGGAGGGGCTCGATTGTTGGGCGGAGGGACTAGTTTGTGGGGGTGTTGGGACTAGTTTATGAGGTGAGGGGACTAGTTTGTTGGGCGGAGGGACTAGTCTGTGAGGTGAGGGGACTAGTTTTGTAGGGCGGAGGGGCACCGAAGACGAAGGGCGGGACTCTGAAGCATTCCCCCAAAGACTGAGATGTGGTTATCTATAGCCGATGTTTTCTTAGTGTAAAGTTACTCGATTCTGAATGACTGTCTGGCCTACATAAAACCTTTTCAAGTTGGGTTT
>NW_027169009.1:0-30000 GCF_036898095.1 Palaemon carinicauda | reverse complement strand
CATCTATATCCGAATTGCCTAAGTGTTGGAACTAGTTTCAGTATATCTATATCTTTATGAAGACTTCGAGGAGAGAGAGAGAGAGAGAGAGAGAGAGAGAGAGAGAGAGAGATGTTCCATATTCCATTCATTCACGCAATCCTTCATTTGGACAACACCTAGAGAGAGAGAAAAAAGAGAGAGAGAAGGTTCCATATTCTATTCATTCACACACTCCTTCATTTGGATAACTCCCCCTTGAGAGAGAGAGAGAGAGAGAGAGAGAGAGAGAGAGAGAGAGATTTATTCACACAATCCTTCATTTGGACAACTCCACTTTGAGAGAGAGAGAGAGAGAGAGAGAGAGAGAGAGAGAGAGAGGATGTTCCATATTCCATTCATTCACACAATCCTTCATTGGATAACCCCCTTGAGAGAGAGAGAGAGAGAGAGAGAGAGAGAGAGAGAGAGAGTACCATATTTCATTTATACAATCCTTCATTTGGACAACTCCCCCCTTGAGAGAGAGAGAGAGAGAGAGAGAGAGAAGAGAGAGAGATGTTCCATATTCCATTTATTCACACAGTCCTTCATTTGGATAACTCCGCCTTGAGAGAGAGAGAGAGAGAGAGAGAGAGAAGAGAGAGAGGAGAGAAAGAGAGAGAGAGAGAGAGAGAGAGAGATGCTCCATATTCCATTCATTCACACAATCCTTCATTTGGACAACACCTTGAGAGAGAGAGAGAGAGAGAGAGAGAGATGTTCCATATTCCATTCATTCACACAATCCTTCATTTGGACAACACCTTGAGAGAGAGAGAGAGAGAGAGAGAGAGAGAGAGAGAGAGAGAGATTAGAAGTACCATATTTCATTCATTCACACAATCCTTCATTTGAACAACCCCCCTTGAGAGAGAGAGAGAGAGAGAGAGATAGAGAGAGAGAGAGTGAGAGAGAGAGAGAGAGAGACTCGTTTGGTGCAATATGATGTCATGGCAGTTTCACTTGGCCCAAATGGCAAAAGTTTTAATAGCTATAAGACTCGCCATCATGAAAACTACACAGAATTGGAGGGTTCATATCGAGAAATTTGCCCTGAATTCTCAGTCCCTACAATTTATGAAAAAAAGAAAAAAAAACTTGAAGTGGTTCTCCACCATGGTAATAAAAAGATGATAAGGTCTTTTTTTACTCTGAGATGCAGGAAAAATTATGCCTTAGTTTTTTTTTTTTTATTTCTAAAGATAGATTTATACGTATGAGTAATCTTTCCTTATATATTTCTTATAATTCCATCACAAGGATGCAATATTATATCCATTTAATATTAAGAAATAAGGAGAAGGGCAGGCGTAGTAAAGATCACAGCGGTGATGAGTGTCACGACTGATATGGTGTGGGCATGTGTTGAGTATGGATGATGGGAAGGGAGTTTTGGAGCTTTGGAGGAACCTGTTAGGGGGGAGATTAAGAGGGAGGCAGAGAATTAGATGGCGAGAAAAGGTGAAGGATAATATGGAGAGAAGAAGTTTGGTGGAAGAGGATGCCTTTGATAGATGGCATGGAAGAGAACGCATCAGGCAACCGACCCCTTAATGTAGGGATAAAGGTGGGGAAGAAGAAGAATTGAATGGCGAGATAAGGTGAAGGATGATATGGAGAGAAGAGGTTTGGTGGAAGAGTCCTTTGATAGATGGCATGGAAGAGAACGCATCAGGCAACCGACCCCTTAATGTAGGGATAAAGGTGGGGAAGAAGAAGAATTGAATGGCGAGATAAGGGTGAAGGATGATATGGAGAGAAGAGGTTTGGTGGAAGAGTCCTTTGATAGATGGCATGGAAGAGAACGCATCAGGCAACCGACCCCTTAATGTAGGGATAAAGGTGGGGAAGAAGAAGAATTGAATGGCGAGATAAGGTGAAGGATGATATGGAGAGAAGAGGTTTGGTGGAAGAGTCCTTTGATAGATGGCATGGAAGAGAACGCATCAGGCAACCGACCCCTTAATGTAGGGATAAAGGTGGGGAAGAAGAAGAATTGAATGGCGAGATAAGGTGAAGGATGATATGGAGAGAAGAGGTTTGGTGGAAGAGGGTGCCTTTGATAGAAGGTATTGGAGAGGACACACCGGGTAACCAACCCCTTAATTTCAGGATAAAGGTGGGAACGAAGAAGAATTAAATGACGAGATAAGGTGAAGGATGATATGGAGAGAAGAGGTTTGGTGGAAGAGGGTGCCTTTGATAGAAGGTATTGGAGAGGACACACCGGGTAACCGATCCCTAAATGGAGGGTTAAAGGTGGGAAAGAATAAGAATTGTATGGCGAGATAAGGTGAAGGATGATATGGAGAGAAGACGTTTGGTGGAATAGGGTGCCTTTGATAGAAGGTATTGGAGAGGACACACCGGGTAACCAACCCCTTAATTTCAGGATAAAGGTGGGAACGAAGAAGAATTAAATGACGAGATAAGGTGAAGGATGATATGGAGAGAAGAAGTTTGGTGGAAGAGGGTGCCTTGGATAGAAGGTATTAGAGAGAACGCATCAGACAAACGACCTCTTAATGTAGTGATAACTTTAGGAAAGAATTATTATTATGTAAAGCTCGTAGAACTCAATAAAGATCTTGCAGTAACAAGGCATAAAGGATGAGACAAGGGTATTGGTCTCTGCAATGTATGAATGTTCATTACCTCTCCAGAAGATAGTAAGTAATCCAATAAAGATTGAAGAAGGCCGTTGTTAGGAGTCTCCCGTTTGGTCCGCAGTTGATCTAGATATGTCTTTTGCTACAGATTGTTTTTGTGCATTTTTCTTTAATTGCAAAGGTGTGGCTTTGTAAAAACACGAGTGAAAAGTATGCAGATATGAGACATTTCCTACAGATTCTGTTCTTGTAACTTGCCTTCAATTACAAAGGTGGAACTTGTTTACAAAGATAACTGGGGAAAAAAGCCTGCAGTCAGTCTATTTACCAATTGATTTAACCTTCTCTAGCCTAATCTAATAATGTTAAGTGCCACCAGATAGAGAGAATAACCCTTATTATTATGGGTTAAGAGCTTCTTGGTGTCGGTTATGATGCTGTTATCCGCGTTGATGTGAAACAATAGTTTTGCAACTACAAATTTAAGAGGGCAATGTTAAGTAGAGGCCAAATAAATCTTTTATTCATGTTTCGGATGATTCGAAAAACGCAATTTTATATAACTTTACCAATTTCTATTTAGATCTAAGAAGTTTCCTCTGGCATAAATTTATAATTTCTGCTTAGAGAAAAGAATCATCTGGAAAATATGTACTGCGAAAAGGCAATACTTCTTGGAGGTATGAAAATAGACTTCTCTAGAATTAATTTGGATTTGTATGTGGGGCGTGGAAGTCTCTTCATGATTAATCTTTCTTATTTTTAGAACATGAAATAAATTATATTTTTTATTTTTATAATTTAGATTTATTACAATGTTAACCCTTTTACCCCCAAAGGACGTACTGGTACGTTTCACAAAACTCATCCCTTTACCCCCATCGACGTACTGGTACGTCCTTTCTGAGTGAGATACCTTAACGTGGTGAAACGGTTTACGTATTACCTTGATCAGCAAAGCTGCATTTGTCAGGGTCACCCATACTAGGTTGGGTTGCTGTGAGATATCAGACGGAAATCTACCACCATCACCAATCCACATTGGCCAGCGTTGTGATGAAAAAACTAGCCAAATTCCAGACTAGTACAGGACATTTCTGAAGGACTTTGTCCTGAAACTGATGTATTTGTAGCTGTATGTTTCATGGCTAATACTAATTAGAGATTAGCTGCCCTGTTTAAGGCTAGCAAATAATTCTTTAATCAAGGATTTTGATCCATGAAACACAGCAATGTTTGGTTTGAACGTGCCATTTGGAATCCAAGGTGAAAGATTTCCTTATTTTCAAAGGAAATAACTCCTTTTGAAGCAAAAAGTTGAAGAGATTCTACTATACAATCCATTGCATGTTATTCCACTCCACTCATCTCATCTATTCAATCCCCAAACGTGAATAACCCCTGTTTATATTTTTGAACATTGTTGACTCGTTCAGCCTGCTGTTCCGCATTGCAATTTGGTTGCATAATGCCATACTATGACGTTTCCCTCGGAAATATTCATTATTAACGCATTTTAATGCGTTTTAGAATGAATATAAACGCAGTTTTGAATATGCAATGGTAGAGTTAAATTCCGAAATGAAAAACCACTCGGCTCTTGTAATGTTTCATATTTTTTTTCACCCGGAAACTGGGAAAAGCGACGGACTTTTCCTGTATTTATCTTGTTCCAAATTTCAACTGTTGAATCTGAATACACTTTCTCTTGTTTTTCCTCACAACTTTCTCTTGTTTTTCCTCACAACTTTCTCTACTTTCTCTTGTTTTTCCTCACAACTTTCTCTACTTTCTCTTGTTTTTCCTCACAACTTTCTCTACTTTCTCTTGTTTTTCCTCACAACTTTCTTTTATTTTTCCTCACAACTTTAACCTTATTTTTCCTCTCCAATTTCTCTCGTTTTATATCTCTACTTCACCCTTATTTTTTATCTTATCTTTCTCTCATTTTTCCTCTCCCTTTTCCTTTGTTTTTCTTTACCACTTTCTCCGGTTTTTAACTCCACTTTCCATTGTTTTTCCTCTCCACTTTCCCTTATTTTTATATCCTCTTGCTATTGTTATTACTCTCCACTTCCGTCGTTTTTTCTCTTAATTTCCCCTTGTTTTTCCTCTCCACTTTCTCTTACTTTTCCCTTGTTTTTCCTCTCCACTTTCTCTTACTTTTCCTCCACGTTCCCTTCTTTTTATTATTAATTTTCCATGTTTTTCCTCTCCACTTTCTCTTACTTTTCCTCCACATTCCCTTCTTTTTATTCTTAATTTTCCTTGTTTTTCCTCTCTACTTTCTCTTACTTTTCCTCCACGTTCCCTTCTTTTTATTCTTTATTTTCCTTGTTTTTCCTCTCCACACTTTCTCTTGGTTTTCTTTTTCATTTTCCCTTCTTTTTATTCTTAATTTACCTTGTTTTTCCTCTTCACTTTCTCTTAATTTTCCTCTCCACTTTCCTTTCTTTTTATTCTTAATTTTCCTTGTTTTTCCTTATCAATTTCTCTTGGTTTTCCTTTTCACTATATATATATATATATATATATATATATATATAAGAATCTTGTGAAAAATCCCACCCAAGTAAGGCACTCGGGGCAAAGTAATACGAGGAATTCCACTTCACAGGGTTAGAGCGGAGAAAATCAGCCACAATCTGAAGTAGAGATTCCTTTTCTATAGCAACAAAAGTTTGCCCATAAAAAAAAAACTTCAGGAGCATTTCCTACAACTTCACCAGGCTAATTCTCGGAATCCCTGGCTGTAGAGAGGGAGAGAAATTGGTCAAAATAATACATTTTTTGGATTGTATTTTTTTTTTATCTTGTGGGAGTGTTTATATACGATACATTGCAAAAATGTATATATATTTTATGATTTAGTTTTATTTTTTTTTTTGTGGAAGGGTTTATATGTAATACATTGCAGAAAAGTATATATATTTTATTTTTTGGTTGGATTTTTCTTTGAAAAATGTAATAATTTTCCTTTGGAAAATTATTAGTTTTCCTTTGGAAAATTATTAGTTTTCCTTTGGAAAATTATTAGTTTTACTTTGGAAAATGATTAGTTTTCCTTTGGAAAATTATTAGGAAATTTATTAGTTTTCCTTTGGAAAATTATTAGTTTTCCTTTGGAAAATTATTAGTTTTCCTTTGGAAAATTATTAGTTTTCCTTTGGAAAATTATTAGTTTTCCTTTGGAAAATTATTAGTTTTCCTTTGGAAAATTAATAGGAAAATTATTAGTTTTCGTTTGAAAAATTATTAGGAAAATTATTAGTTTTCCTTTGAAAAATTATTAGGAAAATTATTAGTTTTCCTTTGGAAAATTATTGGGTTTCCTTTGGAAAATTATTAGTTTTCCTTTGGAAAATTATTAATTTTCCTTTGGAAAATTTAATCATTTTCCTTTGGAAAATTTAATAATTTTCCTTTGAGAAAATAAAATTAATAATCTCAAGGTATTATCAATCACAGTTTTAATACTGAAGCCCCAAATTCAATGAAAATTTTAATTAAATTGACACATATTTATAAAAACTCATTTGAAACCAATCGTTATTATTATTATTATTATTATTATTATTATTATTATTATTATTATTATTATCATTATTATTATTACTTACTAATCTACAACCCTAGTTGGAAAAGCAGGATACTATAAGCCCAGGGGCTCCAACAGGGAAAAATAGCCGAGTGAGGAAAGGAAACGAGGAAATAAGAGAAGTAATTTAAAACTAAAATAAGATATTTTAAGAACAGTAACAACATTAAAATAAATATTTTCCAAATAAACTATAAAACAACTTTAACAAAAGAAGAGAAACAAGACGGAACAGCGTCACATAAATCTCTCTCTCTCTCTCTCTCTCTCTCTCTCTCTCTCTCTCTCGGCGTCAATGACCTTACATGTCAGGATGCCTGAAAACCTTAAATCAATCAATCAATCTCTCTCTCTCTCTCTCTCTCTCTCTCTCTCTCTCTCTCTCTCTCTCTCCTCTCTCTCTCTCTCTCTCTCTCTCTATATATATATATATATATATATATATATATATATATATATATATGTATATATATATATATATATATATATATATATATATATATATATATATATACAGAAGAACCACAGGGAAAATGAAAATACAAAATATACGATTAAGTCCTGACTAGTTTCGTGATACTTCTTCAGAGGACTGATTTATTGAGAGAGGTTTCTTTACATTTTATAGGGAAAGTAAACGTACGAACATACATATAGAGGTTTACAGAACAATGACACTCCCATACCAGCTACCTGGGCTGAGGTCAGGTGTTTACTGGGCGGAGATCCAACCTCATAAGACACCTGCCAAAAAGGGTGATATATATGGGCCCGAGTGTAGCCTCAAGCAATTGATACCTCAGAGATCAATTACTCAAAAAAAAAAAATGCAGTTCTTCATCAAATAGTTGTTGCTATCACGGTGTCATCTCTGCCGTAATTAACTCTTCAAAATGGCAAGATGAAGATCATGTGATCTTTGCTGGGGTGGGTTCCATTTTCACATTAATTAGCCCTTCTCCTTATGTGATATGTGATATGGGTGAAGTGGATGATTACCAAGCCTTTGCTCTGAATGGAAATTAGATTTTAGTATTGTCTGAAATTAAATTAACGTTGTTTTACAAAAGTGAGTTGATATTAAACTTGTATGATTAATAGTCGGACTTCTACTCTATCTTATTTCTCTTGATTTGTTACTAAAGGAAATGGAGGTGGATAGTCATATAACATGCCAGATACTACCAGAAAGTTTATTTATGAAGTTGCCAGATACTTCCATACCATGTATTCAGAGTTTACATGTATAACATTAATCAGAATGAATCCAGAAATTTGGATAAGACATTGTAATGTATTTGTAATTAACCCAAAATGATAAATCCCGTAAATCCAAAATACTAAGGGAAATAGGAGGTGGATGATCCCAAAATATGCTAGATACAACCAGAAAGTTGATTTAGGAAGTTGCCAGATACTTCCATACCATGTATTCATTGTTTACATGGGTTACATTAAACATACTGAATCCAGAAACTTAGATAAAAGAATGTTATATAGTTATAATTAACCCAAAGTTATAAATTCCATAAATCCAAAATGCTAAATGAAATGGAGGTTGGTGGTGCCATGAGATGCCAGATACCGCCAATAGGTTTATTTAGGAAGTTGCCAAATACTTCCATACCATGTATTCATTGTTTACATGGATTACATTAAACGTACTGAATCCAGAAACTTAGATAAAAGAATGGTATATAGTTATAATTAACCCAAAGTTATAAATTCCATAAATCCAAAATACTAAATGAAATGGAGGTTGGTGTTGCAATAAGATGCCAGATACTGCCAAGAGGTTTATTTAGGAAGTTGCCAGATACTTCCATACCATGTATTCATTGTTTACATGGCTAACATGAACCAGGTTAAATCCATAAAATAGATAAGACAATAAATATAGTTATAATTAACCCAAAGTTATAAATTCCATAAATCCAAAATACTAAATGAAATGGAGGGTGGTGGTGCCATGAGATGCCAGATACTGCCAATAGGTTTATTTAGGAAGTTGCCAGATACTTCCATATCATGTATTCATTGTTTACATGGTTGAATCCATAAAATAGATAAGACAATATTATATAGTTATGATTAACACAAATTAATAAACTTTATATATCCAAAATACTAAATGAAATGGAGATTAGTGGTGCCATTAGATGCCAGATACTGCTAAGAGGTTTATTTAGGAAGTTGCCAGATACTTCCATACCAGGTATTCATCTTCTACATGGCTAACATGAACCAGGTTAAATCCATAAAATAGATAAGACAATAAATATAGTTATTATCAACACAAATTAATAAACTCTTTATATCCAAAATACTAAATGTAATGGAGGTCGATGTTGCCATAAGATGCCAGATACTGCCAAGAGGTTTATTTAGGAAGTTGCCAGATACTTCCATACCATGTATTCATTGTTTACATGGCTAACATGAACCAGGTTAAATCCATAAAATAGATAAGACAATAAATATAGTTATAATTAACCCAAAGTTATAAATTCCATAAATCCAAAATACTAAATGAAATGGAGGGTGGTGGTGCCATGAGATGCCAGATACTGCCAATAGGTTTATTTAGGAAGTTGCCAGATACTTCCATATCATGTATTCATTGTTTACATGGTTGAATCCATAAAATAGATAAGACAATATTATATAGTTATGATTAACACAAATTAATAAACTTTATATATCCAAAATACTAAATGAAATGGAGATTAGTGGTGCCATTAGATGCCAGATACTGCTAAGAGGTTTATTTAGGAAGTTGCCAGATACTTCCATACCAGGTATTCATCTTTTACATGGCTAACATGAACCAGGTTAAATCCATAAAATAGATAAGACAATAAATATAGTTATAATTAACACAAATTAATAAACTCTTTATATCCAAAATACTAAATGAAATGGAGGTTGGTGGTGCTATGAGATGCCAGATACCGCCAATAGGTTTATTTAGGAAGTTGTCAGATACTTCCATATCATGTATTCATTGTTTACATGGCTAACATGAACCAGGTTGAATCCATAAAATAGATGAGACAATATTATAGTTATAATTAACACAAATTAATAAACGCTTTATATCCAAAATACTAAATGAAATGGAGGGTGGTGGTGCCATGAGATGCCAGATACCGCCAATAGGTTTATTTAGGAAGTTGCCAGATACTTCCATACCAGGAATTCATTGTTTACATGGCTAACATGAACCAGGTTGAATCCATAAAATAGATAAGACAATATTATATAGTCATAATTAACACAAATTAATAAACTCCATATATCCAAAATACTAAAGGAAACGGAGAGAGGACAGAATAAAAAGAGGTGAACCAAGAACAGCCCAAAAAATTCAGAATTTGTAATTAAATTAACCCTTGCTCTAATAACACAAGGTCCGCGCCTACTCAAGATCTGTTTGCACATGAAATTAAGCCAGTGTAATTCAATAGCAAACTGAGAAAGGTCCACAAAGCCCAAAAATAAATTAGGCAACACAAATAACAAGTCTGTGAACAAACTGAAATTAAGTTTATTTTTCGAGGCATGTCATGATTCAGAATATGAAATTGAGAAGGATGTTGAGAAGAAAGTGGAAATGTATGTAAAAAGGTCATATTTACCAGCAAAAGAAGAAAAAAATAGTTTATTGAAAAATGTAGAAAAATGGAAATGGATATGAAAATATCACATTTACCAGCCAAAATAAAAAAAAAATAGTTTTTCGAAATATGAAACGCCTGATATATCACATTTACCGGCCCACCCCCACCCGCACCCCTCCCCCCCCTCCCAAATATAGTTTTTTCGAAAAATGAAACGCCTGATATTCTATTTCTTATTTAAATAATTTATCAGGATTCAGTGCACAATTATTACGTAGGGGTACTATATCGAGTAAATATAAATAATATATAATCTTCGTCTTATGATTTAATTTTAAATTTCAATTTATGATTACCATAGCTAAGTAGTAGACGGTATTATGTACCATCTTTAGTGTTACCTTCACTAATGAATGAATTAAACATCTCGAAATTGTGTGAAAAGGTAAAAAACGATTTGGTTTCTGCATTAAACAGTAGCAACTTATTGAATCACATTGTTACACACACTCATATGTGTGTGTATATATATATATATATATATATGTATATGTATATGTATATATATATATATATATGTATATGTATATATATATATATATATATATCTGTGTGTATAGGTATACTTATATATGTTTGATTTTGAGAAAAAGATGTATATATATATATATATATATGTGTGTGTGTGTGTGTGTATGTGTATGTATGTGTGTATTTAGGGATAAATAGATAGATATACAAATGTAACACAACGGAGGAAAAGAAACTGAAATTGGTCCTTGGCTTCTTTGAATTAATGTGAATTATGTTTGTCAGGATAAAAGTATGGACTAAGTTTGAAGTCTCTGTGACAACAATGGCTGATTACGTGAATTGGACATTTTGCTTGACCGTGACCTTGATCTTCTAAAATTTAATCATTTCCAGCTTTTTACATAACAGTTAATCCATTCAAGTTTCATTACTATATGATGAAAACTGCGTCCAGGAGGCTATGATATAGTACAGCCTTGTTTTTTATATGTATTTATATGTATAAAATCTGTATCACCTGTAATAGGTACATTGTTTACGAAATACATCTAAAAAAAGACCAAAAATCCAAACTAGATGTAGTGTTTTTCAAAAATTACCTATTAATAATAATAGTATGATTCGGGAAATATTACAACAATATTGATAATAAATTGCTTTACTGAATAATAGTGACCAATAAGAAAAATTCTGAAAAATGTATGCATTTTTCAAAGATTATTATTTCATCATTTACTCGACACCCTTTTAAAGTGATGAGTTTATTAAAAAAATTAACATTCTAAAAATACACAGAAATCTGGATTTTTTTTCAAGAAAAGCAAAAGATTAAAAAAAGGGTATGAGTTCCAGCACCAATGTATTTTCCTCTCTCTTTTAACACCCCCCCCCCTCCCCCCCCCAAAAAAAAAAATACTCCAGTCCGACATGAATTGTCAAGGGTCGAAACAAATATAGGGCGAAAGTAGTAATATCGAAAACACTCACCTCCCCTCCCCCCCTAAAAAAAAGGAACCCAGAGAAATGAAGTCATAAATATCACCCAGATTACGAACTTACGTCCTTGTCAAATTAAGTTAAGAGAGACTGACTCATTTGGAAGTATCCTCTCTCTCCTTGATTAAATCTTAGTAAAGTGGAATCGAAGCTGCAGTTTCTTCTCCTACCTACCAGACCCCCTGCCCCCAACAGCCTCTCCCCCCCCCTAAAAAAACTCCATCTTCCTGGGAGGTAAATATCCCAAGGATGCTGGTAATACGATCTTTACTCTTTTTCTCATAATATGAGATCGCTAACAATTTTTTTCCCCCTCGTTCGCTTGGACCAGGTAAAAAACAAGAATTAATTGGGTTTCCTATCCAGCCAAGTACGAGCGCTCTCACTATCCCTCCCTCCCTCTCACTCTCTCTTTCTCTCTCCTTTTTAAGCTCAACATTTTTCTTACTCTATTTCAGATTTAGCACCAAGCACCCCATCAGCCCCCTCTCTCTCTCTCTCTTTCTCTCTCTCTCTCTCTCTCTCTCTCTCTCTCTCTCTCTCTCTCTCTCTCTCTCTCTCGTTTTAGCTCATTATTGATTTGATCTTATGTTTTCTTTCATTTTCAACCTTTACCCTCCCCCCCAAGGACCTTTCATTGACCTGACTTTTTCCCGTTTATGAATTTCTACGCTCAGTGATTCCGTCTTCAATAACGGAGCATGTAACGAGAGAGAGAGAGAGAGAGAGAGAGAGAGAGAGAGAGAGAGAGAGAGAGATGTATAACAGGGGTATTGGATTACCTGTTACTGAAGAGCGCAAAGGTGAAGAACACCCAACGCGTAGGAGAGAGAGAGAGAGAGAGAGAGAGAGAGAGAGAGAGAGAGATGCTAGAACAAGGATATTGAATTACCTTTTACATACAAGCGTAAGGCTATATATCACAGGAGAAAAACACTGATCAAAAGAGCTATGCAACAGAACTTGCAGGAATTTTATGACCTTTTTTTTTCATAGTATTCTATTCATAAAATAATTTACTGAATTAATTACAAAATTATTTTAAGATTAGCTATAAGAGAAGGGATAAATGTAAACTTAAAGTACAGTAATCTGTATGATTTGAAATACTGAAATACACAATGTTAGACTAGCAATTTTTACCTCTTTTTTTTTTTTTTTTTTTTTTTTTTTTTTTTTTTTTTAAGAAATGTCAATCAACGTTTCTTATTTCATGAAAATAGAAAAGCCGCATAGCCCGATATTTCATATCAATTGTACATTTTTTTTTCATAAAAGCACAAAATTAGTAAGTGTCGAAAAGTGTATTTTGCACAATTCTAAATATTTTATGAAATGTTTTTTTTTCATAAAAGCACAAAATTGGTAAGTATCGAAAAGTGTATTTTGCACAATCCTAATATTTTAAGAATTTTTTTTTTCATAAAAGCACAAAATAAGTAAGTGTCGAAAAGTGTATATTGCACAATTCTAAATATTTTATGAAATTTTTTTTTCATAAAAGCACAAAATTGGTACGTGTCGAAAAGTGTATTTTGCACAAATCTAAATATTTTATGAAATTTTTTTTTTCATAAAAGCACAAAATTAGTAAGTGTCGAAAAGAGTATTTTGCACAATTCTAGATATTTCATAAAAATGGACGCATTTATCTTTTTGAAAATGGGTTATATGCACGTACTTTGATATCACCCTTCTGTTAGATATAAGTACCGTTTAAATTTCAGTAAACTAACCATGAAAAAACATATATATAAATATTGTGAGCCAATGTTCGATTAAGAAAAATAAATTTGCAAATGTCTGCTCTTTAGGGTTATGATGGCCGATGTGGTAACGTCTCTGACTGGTGATCGCCAGACTGGGGTTCGAGTCCTTTCTAAAGTTTGTGAAGACTTTTTTATATGGCAAACAATGCTAAGATACAAAATGTTTAAAATCATCAATACCTACTAATAAAACAAAATATTTCCAATTGATTGACAGAAAGTTCAGAATCTCATATTTTCCCTCCTTATTCAATTGTAAAAAAACACAGATTTTGATTTTGTGAAAATGATGATACCTTCATGGATAAAATATTTCTTCCAATTTGACTTTTCCCAATATCATTCCATGAAATATATGTTTCTTTTTCCAATATCATTCCATGAAAATATATTTCTTTTTCCATTAGTTTTTGCAATAAATAACTTTTATGGACTGGGTTCTGTGAATTATTAAGGAATCAAAATATAAAAATGATATAATATAAATATATGTATAATTTTTCAAGGAATGCCAAAGGGGATTATTTCTAATTAGTATATGACTTCGTTGCTATTTGGGCAATACCACATATCTTGAAATCTGTATATTTTACAATACTTATGAATATGCATTTTCATGCTGTTATTATTATTATTATTATTATTATTATTATTATTATTATTATTACTAGCTAAGCTACAACCCTAGATGGAAAAGCCGGATGCTATTAGCCCAGGGGCTCCAACAGGAAAAATAGCTCTGTGAGGAAAGGTAAAAAGGAAAATAGAATATTTCAGGAAGAGTAACAACATTAAAATATATATATCTCCTATATAAACTATAAAAACTTTAACAAAACAAGAGGAAGAGAAATAAGATAGAAGAGTGTGCTCGAGTGTACCCTCAAGCAAGAGAACTCTAAACCAAGGCAGTGGAAGACCATGGTACAAAGGTTATGGCACTACCCAAGACTAGAGAACAAGTATCTGTTCTGTAAACAAAACTGAACAAGCATCCATTATCTGTAAACAAAACCAAACAAACGTGTATTATCTGTAAACAAAACCAAACAAACATCCATTATCTGTAATAAAGAAGACTGATAAACTCATGCTATAAAGAGATGATAAACTGATACTATAAAGATAAAGATCAGGGATGCTAAACTTAATTAGAAATCGCTTTTTGAATTTTGAGGGATGAAATTTCTTAGTCTATTTTCACCTACACACTTCTCCCCCTCCTTTGGTCATTCTCCCCCCCCCCCCGGGCCATCCCCCCCCCCCACAGCCCACTGAATAAGGCATTAGATTTATGGGCGTAGGGCGTATGTTAGCTGGGCGTGATGAACGAACACACATGTTTGGGCGGTGTGCTTTGGCCATCTGTCTGCCTCTAAGGATTGCATCCACGCGAAGGGAATAGGATTCCTGAGAAGAATATGAAGAGAAAGGGAAAACAAAGGATATGGAGAGATGGTGGTAAGAATGGGAAGAGAAGAAACAAGGAACTAGAAAAGAATGAAGATGGAAGAATATGAACTGAATGCAAATCATAATAACGTGAAGGAACTGGGAAAAAATATGGAACATGAAAAAATACAGAAATAAAGAATTTAAATACAATATAGAAATAATGGATGCGGAGAGAATATGAAGAGAATAAACAAGTAATTAGAAGAGAATGAAGAGAATATGAAGTGAATGCAAAAATTAATAATGTGAAGGAACTGGAGAAACAAAGGAAAATGAAAAATAATACAAAAATAAAGATTTTGAATATAATATAAAATGAATGCATGTGGAAAGAATATGAAGAGAAGAAACTTGTAATTAGAAGAGAATGAAGAGAATATGAACTGAATGCTAAAACTAATAATTTGGAGGAAATAAGAGAAACAAATGAACGTTAAAAGAATGCAGAATTAATGAAGGTGAAGAAAATAGAGAAATGAAGAATGTGAAGAGAAGAACAAAATTCAAAGAAAAAATGTGAAACAAAGAATGTGGAGGGATTACGAATAGAAAGAATGTAATAAGTGTAAATATTTTTAAGAAACTGAAGATGAAACAATCTCCAAGAGATTTATTAGATTTGAGAACAAAGCTCTCAGAAGGATATTGCGTGTTAATTGGCAGGACAGGATTAGAAACGAAACTATAAGAGAGATTAATCGAGTGCCATATTTGGATGAGGTCATGGTAAAGGGTAGATGGAGATGGTTTGGACATGCTCTTAGCACTCCCCTAGAGACATTATTTCATCAAACTTTCTACTGGGCTCCACAAGGAACTAGAAGAGTTGGAAGACCCAGGCCTACGTGGCTGAGGACTATGAAACGGGAAGTAGATGATGAATGAAGAAGTATTGAATTAAAAGCTCAAGATAGAGACGACTTCTGAAATCTAACCTAGACCCTTTGCGTCAATAGGCGTAGGAGGAGATGATGATGGTGATGATGAAGATGAAGATATAAAATGTGTGTGACAAAGATTGTAACGAGGTAAAAATAGGAAATGGGAGAGATGATGAAAGCAAAAAATAATTAATAAACAAATTAATTTAAAAAATAAACAAAAATTATAACTAGAAATTAGAATGTAATAATGTAAATTGATCAAACGAGCATGCAAGCTGATCACGGAGAGAGAGAGAGAGAGAGAGAGAGAGAGAGAGAGAGAGAGAGAGACAGAGAGACAGAGACAGAGAGAGAGAGATTACGGACCCTTTAATCATATTTTCATTAGAGTTTTAATTGCATCCTTGGTCACAAAATGGAAGATATAATAAATGAGATTCTCATATCAATCTGCGATGTCATTTTTACCACTTATATTTGATACCAGACTCTTCACGTATACACGAAAAAGTGTAATTCATTATTATACGCTGGAGTCGATTCTTTATTTTTTTACGTTTTTCAAGGTATGACTGTATATATATTTATATATATATATATATATGTGTGTGTGTGTATATATGTATATATATACATACATACACACATTCATGCAATTAAACAACAATAAAAACAAAAACAACAATAACAACAACAACGGCAAATGCGACTGTTTCTAGTCCACTGTAGGACAAAGCCCTTAGACGTGTCCTTATTCATGTCTGGGGTTTGGCTACTTTCATCATTACAATGGCCAAATGCAGATTGGTGATAGTGGGAGACTTTAGTCTGATCGCCCACAGCAAACCAGCCTAGTATGGGCTTCCCTGGTTAGTACAGCTTTGCTGATCACGGGGATATGCGAACCGTCTCGCCACGTTAGATGAATATAGATATACAATATATCGTTTACAATGCTGAATATCATTCTGGACCGTAATGAAGTAATATTTCCTTTTTCAGGGTATAACTGTATATATATATATATATATATATATATATATATATATATATATAGATATATATACATATATATGTATATATATTTATGTATGTATTTATATATATGTATATATATATATATATATATGTATATATATATATATATATATATATATATATATATATATATATATATATATATATATATATATATATATGTATATATATATACATAGGAACTCCATAGATATATATCATAATACTAAATGATACCAACATTGAAATGTTTTTATTGAATACAAAACCCCTATTATGGAAAATCTTGAAAACCAATGAATCGTCCAAACGAACAATAAACATATTTCCTTTTGGTCATCAGTTACCTGCAATGAATAAAAGAAAAAAAGATAAAAAAATGAAGGAAAGGACAACAATAGAATAACATTTGATATACTTCCAGAGACTGTGAAACATAACAAGGGAAGGTTTCTGGAAAAATAAAGAATTTCCAGGGGGGGCATTGTTGTTCGTAAATGGTGAAGGCCAATGCTGGAATAGTCATGGCGTCTTTGTTCTTGTTAGAACAAAGCATTTAGTTACTGAACTATTGCAAAATTTCGCGTTGCATGAAGGGAGGAAATGTCGGAAAAGGATATTCTTCATATTTCATACAAATGGGAACTTGAAACAATTATGGCAGTATTTGGCTTCGTCAAAAGCTTGAATTGCAATTAAAATAGACTTGTTAAAAGACCTATTTATGCTCGCAGGTACAAATGAACAATGCAAACATTTTCGCATTATTGATTGGTCTATTGTCATTTGTTTTTATATTTTGCATAAGTAATTCTCATAGGTATTTTTGATATTGTTTATTTTCTGTGTATATTTACTTTTGAAGATGTAATAGAATGTATTATAGATTATGAAGTTTTAATTATTTTATGCATTCTATGTTATGTGGTAGCAGTCTTTATATATATATATATATATATATATATATATATATATATATATATATATATATATATATATATATATATATATATATATACATATATAAATGTATATATATATATGCATATATATATATGTATATATATATATATATATATATATATATGTATATATCATTAAAGGTTACTTTTGAAAATGTAAATAACAGAATGTATTATACATTATAAAGTTGAATTATTTTATGCATTCTGTAGTTATGCGGCAGCAGTCAATTATCATATAATTCTTTTTTAATATTAAATATGTAAAAATGCCTGGTTTCAATTCCACTTTTATCAGAATAGATACTTACCAGAACGTCAGCCCGGCAAGCCCAACCTCCCACTGTTGTGCCCAAACACAAAAGTGGCCTCCCCAGTTAACAGCTTAAACTCATGGTCCAGGGCGGGGATCGACCCCCTGCCATGCGAATGCTAGGCGGACGCCTTACCACTTTAATATTATGTACTCTATATCTTAGTACATCAACATTGAAACGATAATGTAAGAGGATATGGAAAGGTCTCATAAGTAGTGCTACTTAAGAAGCACCATTACTACATCCAAGACCAATTTTAAGGATCACAGCCATTATCAAATGTAAACAGGAATGAAGCGCGCGGATGTGACGTAAACCAAGATGGCGGCCAGCTATGGCGGCCGTTTGTTTACATCGCTAGGTACCGTAACAGTAACGCAGGAGGAGAGTTTTATACCGGCTCCTCCTGATACTTGCCACACTTCCCCCTCGAAGCATAAACTCTATGTTGGGTGCAGATAGCTATGTGGCGTGTCAAGCATACGTCCCCTGTTATTATACGATATCCTAAAGGGAAACCTTATGGGTACTCGCGCCAGAAGTTAGAATTCTTTGAAACCTTTATTTTAATTCTTGGGAATATCTTCTGTAGTCATATATACCCTCGGGAAGCTACTGAAGGAACCTTCCATCAGGACATCATGGCTATCTCACCCAAAAATAGATTTTTCGCTTCGCTCAAAATCCGTTTTATCAATGTTGTTTTAATGTGGATAATTGATACAAAAATATTAAAAACATTCGCAAAGATGGTGATACTGATAAGTCCTTACCTTGTGCGCATGATGTATATAAGGAATGAAGTAGGAGGATGTTACTTGTTAACTAAGGAGCAGTTTATCTCCGAAGTCTGTGTTAGAAATTGATACTAAAGGAATCGTGTTGAACAGGCTGACATAAATGTTTTTATAGTTTATATATGACATATCTGTTTTGACGTTGTTACTGTTTGTAGAATAATTTATTGTTAATTTCTTCTCATCATTTATTTATTTCCTTATTTCCTTTCCTTACTGGGCTATTTTTCCCTGTTGGAGCCCTTGGGCTTATAGCATCTTTCTTTTCCAACTAGGGTTGTAGCTTGGCTAGTAATAAAAATGATAATAATAATACATACATACATGCATATACCAAGGCACTTCCCCCCAATTTTGGTGGGTAGCCGACATCAAACAAATGAAACAAAAATGGGAACCTCTCCTCTCTACGTTCCTCCCAGCCTGGCAAGGGACTCAACCGAGTTCGGCTGGTACTGCTAGGGTGCCACAGCCCACCCTCCAAGGTTATCCACCACAGATGAAGCTTCATAACGCTGAATCCCCTACTGCTGCTACCTCCGCGGTCATCTAAGGCACCGGAGGAAGCAGCAGGGCTTACTGGAACTGCGTCACAATCGCTCGCCATTCATTGCTATTTCTAGCACGCTCTCTTGCCTCTCTCACATCTATCCTCCTATCACCCAGAGCTTCCTTCATTCCATCCATCCACCCAAACCTTGGCCTTCCTCATGTACTTCTCCCATCAACTCTTGCTTTCATCACCTTCTTTAGCAGATTGCCATTTTCCAATCTCTCAACATGGCCAAACCACCTCAACACATTCATATCCACTCTAGCTGCTAACTCATTTCTTACACCCGTTCTCAACCTCACTACTTCGTTCCTAACCCATCTACTCGAGATATACCAGCCATACTCCTTAGACTTTTCATCTCAAACACATTCAATTTCTGTCTCTCCGTCACTTTCATTCCCCACAACTCCGATCCATACATCACAGTTGGTACAATCACTTCCTCTTACAGAATTCTCTTTACATTCATTCCAAACACTACTACTACTACTACTACTACTACTACTACTACTACTACTACTACTACTACTACTAATAATAATAATAATAATAATATATTGATCTATTTATAGCAATTCAGGTCATTCTTTAAGGAACTAAATCGAGCAATACAACTTCTGTTCAGTTGTCCATAAGGTTGTGCTTACACACTTAGAATTTTGGATTGGACAAAATCCCTCGTTCTTCGAGAATGAATGTTTACAATTAGATCTACTCTAAGAACAAACAAACAAACATAACCATTCTTTACTAATTTACTCACTTTAAGGGCTGCTTTTCTGATCCTGTATAGCTGAGGAGTCCTACTCTCTACAGGACCTCCACAGTAGTTTTATCATTTCACAACGCGTCTTGTTCATGTATTGTTAAATCGTCACAATCGAAGCCCTCACGGAATAAGGTCTTCAATTTCCTTTTGAAAGCCTTTATGTCTTCAATCATTCGCATGTCTCCTGAGGAGCCTATTGTATAGTCTCGGGGCCGCATAATTAAAGGCTCTAGATTCTAGAACCTACAGTAGACATTTGTCTAGTTTCCAAATTTAAACCAAACGAACATCCATAAACGGAAGCAAAATCTACCTTCAACCATGATCACTAAGTAGTTAGGAAGATTTCTATTCTCATTTTGGGAAGAAGGTGGAATTTGCAAGACTTGTTACCACCACCCCCCCGCCCCCCTCTTCCCCAAGGGAATAAATCATAGGATTTATGGGGCCGTCTGCATTCGTTACCTGGCCACGATGATGAACGGACCAAGACGTTACCGATCTTCCTTGTTCATTTATCTGCCTGGAAAGAAGAGAAAGAAATTCACACGATCTCCTCTAGAGGGCAGTAGTGCATCACGTGTCTTGGGACACAAGAAAAGGGAGGAATCGGATAGAAAATGGAGATTTGTGTCCCAAACTAGGATGGTTTAAGATGTCCCATAAAAAGCAGAGATAGGAGAGGACAATGTCCTAAAGACAAACCTTACTTGAGAGTACATTGTTATTTTGAAGTTTTTATAGTTTATTTATGATAGATTTATTTTAATGTTTTTAATTGTTCTTAAACTTTCCTTGTTGTTTATTTCCTTTCCTCACTGGGTTATTTTCCTTTTTGGAGTCCTTGGACTTATAGCATCCTGCTTTTTTAACTAGGGCTGTAGCTTAGGAAATAATAATAATAATAATAATAATAATAATAATAATAGTAATATGCTCAGTAAGTCTCTATACCTAAGCTAGGACCAGGGTCGACAAGGCAATGGGTTGGGGTGGCCTATCAAAAATGTCCCTGCCTGGTGATCTCCCGAGCTGGTGTTCGAGCCCCGCTCAACGTGGATAGTTTCTTGTAGTATCCAAAACATCACCATCCTGGTGAGACAAGGATGGGGTGTTTGGGCAGGGGGGGGGGTGGCTATAGATGTACCTGCTGAGTTATCAGCAGTCGTTGCCTGGCCCTACCTGGTCCTAGCTTGGGCGCTGATCATACTTATATATGTCACTGTACCTTGCCTCTGCCTTACATGATGAGTTAATGGCTGCTGATGATTCAGCATATAGACCTACAGTCTCCCACCACCCCTACCCCCCACCCCTAGCTCACAAGGATAGTGAGGCTGCAGACACTACTAAAAGCTATTGGGCTTGAGCGGGGCTCCAACTCCCGACTCACAGATTGCGAGACAGGATGTTTCCAACAGGTATAAAATTTTTATATTAATTTGATCGTTCTTGACTTAGTGATGGGGAAAGATTATGTTTTAAAAGACTGAATTAATTTGATTTTTACCATCAGAGTTTCCTTCAGTTTTGCTGTAATACTTACTAATTTAACATAGAGATTTGTGAGACTTTCAAGTGATTGAAGTCATAAGTGTTTTAGCTTGTATTGGAAATTTTTATTGTATATATATATATATACATTATATATATATATATATATATATATATATATATATATATATATAAATGAAAATCTTTGTTTTTAACTTTGCTTACATAATGCAAATCTTATTTGTGTAAACGTCAGTACGACTTTTATTTTTTTTTACATAGGTGTAATAAATTTGTGTTTTCATGAAATGTGATAAATTCGTGTTTTCATGAAATGTGATAAATTCGCGTTTTTATAAAATGTGATAAAGTCGTGTTTTTATGAAATTTGATAAATTCGTGTTTTTATGAAAGAAATTTCATGCGCTACACAGAGAAATTTTCGAAATTGTTAAATATCCTTTGAATCATCATTTATTATTATTATTACTTGCCAAGCTACAACCCTAGTTGGAAAAGCATGATGCCATAAACCCAAGGGCCCCAACGCGGAAAAATAGCCCAGTGAGGAAAGGAAACAAGGAAATAAACTTCAAGAGAAGTAATAACAATCAAAATAAAACATTTTCAGATAATTAACAACCTTAAATTAGATCTATCATATATAAACTATAAAAACTTCATAAAAACAAAAAGAAGAGAAATAAGATAGAAAGAGCGTGCCCGAGTGTACCCTCAAGCAAGAGACCTCTAACCCAAGACAGTGGAAGAACATGATACAGAAGCTATGGCATTACCTACCTACGGATTAAATAGTAAATTTATGCATGGTTTTAATAGGATAGAAGCAAGATAGCCATATAAGGCTGGTAGCTTGCAAGGAGGGGTCACGAGGCCAGCAGGGAGTGCCTGTAGAAAGGTTAAACAAAACAATGTATGGCTAGATGGCCATGCAAGAAATTAGGGAAGGAAAATGGCTGGTAGCTTGCAAGGAGGGGTCACGAGGCCAGCAGGGAGTGCCTGTAGAAAGGTTAAACAAAACAATGTATGGCTAGGTAGCCATGCAATAAATTAGGGAAGGAAAATGGCTGGTAGCTTGCAAGGAGGGGTCACGAGGCCAGCAGGGAGTGCCTGTAGAAAGGTTAAACAAAACAATGTATGGCTAGATGGCCATGCAAGAAATTAGGGAAGGAAAATGGCTGGTAGCTTGCAAGGAGGGGTCACGAGGCCAGCAGGGAGTGCCTGTAGAAAGGTTAAACAAAACAATGTATGGCTAGGTAGCCATGCAATAAATTAGGGAAGGAAAATGGCTGGTAGCTTGCAAGGAGGGGTCACGAGGCCAGCAGGGAGTGCCTGTAGAAAGGTTAAACAAAACAATGTATGGCTAGGTAGCCATGCAATAAATTAGGGAAGGAAAATGGCTGGTAGCTTGCAAGGAGGGGTCACGAGGCCAGCAGGGAGTGCCTGTAGAAAGGTTAAACAAAACAATGTATGGCTAGATGGCCATGCAAGAAATTAGGGAAGGAAAATGGCTGGTAGCTTGCAAGGAGGGGTCACGAGGCCAGCAGGGAGTGCCTGTAGAAAGGTTAAACAAAACAATGTATGGCTAGGTAGCCATGCAATAAATTAGGGAAGGAAAATGGCTGGTAGCTTGCAAGGAGGGGTCACGAGGCCAGCAGGGAGTGCCTGTAGAAAGGTTAAACAAAACAATGTATGGCTAGGTGGCCATGCAAGAAATTAGGGAAGGAAAATGGCTGGTAGCTTGCAAGGAGGGGTCACGAGGACAGCAGGGAGTGCCTGTAGAAAGGTTAAACAAAAAAATGTATGGCTAGGTAGCCATGCAAGAAATTAGGGAAGGAAAATGGCTGGTAGCTTGCAAGGAGGGGTCACGAGGACAGCAGGCAGTGCCTGTAGAAAGGTTAAACAAAAAAATGTATGGCTAGGTAGCCATGCAAGAAATTAGGGAAGGAAAATGGCTGGTAGCTTGCAAGGAGGGGTCACGAGGACAGCAGGGAGTGCCTGTAGAAAGGTTAAACAAAACAATGTATGGCTAGGTAGCCATGCAAGAAATTAGGGAAGGAAAATGGCTGGTAGCTTGCAAGGAGGGGTCACGAGGACAGCAGGGAGTGCCTGTAGAAAGGTTAAACAAAAAAATGTATGGCTAGGTAGCCATGCAAGAAATTAGGGAAGGAAAATGGCTGGTAGCTTGCAAGGAGGGGTCACGAGGACAGCAGTGAGTGCCTGTAGAAAGGTTAAACAAAAAAATGTATGGCTAGGTAGCCATGCAAGAAATTAGGGAAGGAAAATGGCTGGTAGCTTGCAAGGAGGGGTCACGAGGACAGCAGGGAGTGCCTGTAGAAAGGTTAAACAAAAAAATGTATGGCTAGGTAGCCATGCAAGAAATTAGGGAAGGAAAATGGCTGGTAGCTTGCAAGGAGGGGTCACGAGGACAGCAGGCAGTGCCTGTAGAAAGGTTAAACAAAACGATGTATGGCTAGGTAGCCATGCAAGAAATTAGGGAAGGAAAATGGCTGGTAGCTTGCAAGGAGGGGTCACGAGGACAGCAGGCAGTGCCTGTAGAAAGGTTAAACAAAACGATGTATGGCTAGGTAGCCATGCAAGAAATTAGGGAAGGAAAATGGCTGGTAGCTTGCAAGGAGGGGTCACGAGGACAGCAGGCAGTGCCTGTAGAAAGGTTAAACAAAACGATGTATGGCTAGGTAGCCATGCAAGAAATTAGGGAAGGAAAATGGCTGGTAGCTTGCAAGGAGGGGTCACGAGGACAGCAGGCAGTGCCTGTAGAAAGGTTAAACAAAACGATGTATGGCTAGGTAGCCATGCAAGAAATTAGGGAAGGAAAATGGCTGGTAGCTTGCAAGGAGGGGTCACGAGGACAGCAGGGAGTACCTGTAGAAAGGTTAAACAAAAAATGTATGGTTAGATGGCCATACAAGAAATTAGTGAAGGAAAATAATCATCATCATCATCATCATCATCATATCCTCCTACGCCTATTAACGCAAAGGCCATCAAATATATATATATATATATATATATATATATATATATATATATATATATATATATATATGTCGAAGTCCTTTCATATCAAGTAATACAACTTCTTCAATAATTGTATGTGAATATCATCGAACTAGGTATTATATTCCCAGTGCAGTTCCAAATTAGCTGAAATATTAGCTTTTGGAACAAGGAACCATTTCCCTGTATCGAGGCGACGTCTCTGATATGTCTATTTCATACGTCATGGATTAAACCGGAGAGAGAGAGAGAGAGAGAGAGAGAGAGAGAGAGAGAGAGAGAGAGAGAGAGAGAGAGAGAGGACGTTTCAGTGAGAGGCAGAGACAAAAATAATTCAGGGAAGGACAGACATAGAGACATTCCAGTGAGAGACAGACACAAACATTTTCCAGTGAAGGACAGACATAGAGACATTAAAGTGAGAGACAGACACAAACATTTTCTAGTTAAGGACTGACAGAGAGATTTCATTGAAAGAGACACAAACATTTTTACAGTGAAGGACAGACAGAGAGACATTCCAGTGAGAGACAGACACAAACATTTTCCAGTGAAGGATAGACAGAGAGACATTCCAGTGAGAGACAGAAACAAATATTTTCCAGTAAAGGACAGACATAAAGATTCCAGTGAGAGACAGACACAAAAAAAATTCAGTGAAGGACAGACATAGAGACATTCCAGTGAGAGACAGACACAAAAAAAAATTCATGGAAGGACAGACATAAAGACATTCCAGTGAGAGACAAACACAAACATTTTCCAGTGAAGGACAGACATAGAGACATTTCAGTAAAAGACAGGAGAGCATTTCAGTTATAGACAGAGCAACATTTCACAGAGGGACATTTCACTGAGAGACAGACACACACAAAAAAAAAAATTCAGGGAAGGACAGACAGAGACATTTCAGTAAAAGACAGAAGAGCATTTCAGTTATAGACAGAAGAGCATTTCAGTTATAGACAGAGCAACATTTCACAGAGACATTTCACTGAGGGACATTTCACTGAGAGACAGACACACACAAAAAAAATTCAGGGAAGGACAGACATAGAGACATTTCAGTAAAAGACAGAAGAGCATTTCAGTAAAAGACAGAAGAGCATTTCAGTTATAGACAGAGCAACATTTCACAGAGACATTTCACTGAGACATTTCACAAGAGGCATTTCACTGAGAGATATTTCAATACTGACGAATCGCTTTCTCCCGTGATGGATGGACAAATCAAAGAGAGAGATATTGCCTCGAATCGTGGGGGGGCTCTGTAGACTTAGGAGAGAGATGTCAACGTAATGTTTCAATTTTCCTCCCTTTTCTCTTTTGTTTATTTCTCCTCTTATTCTTCTGTCTTTCTTTATTCTCATTCGTGAATGAGAAGTGGAATAGTCTCTCGTAGTTATTGGATTGAATTATTACATATACTTTGATATTATGCAGAATTTTAATGCTGTCCTTTTGCAACGTGTTGGTAGCTTGCTTTCTTATTTGAGGATAGAATTATTACATATACTTTGATATTATGCAGAATTTTAATGCTGTTCTTTTGCAACATGTTGATATCTTGCTTTCTTGTTTGCAAGAGATTGCTTATCACCATTTTCCTTATACTTTTATTTTGCAACATTTTGTTTGTATTGTTTTATATGCAATAGACAAGAGATGGGTTACCAACATTTTCCTTATACTTTTATTTTTCAACATGTTGTATTTTATTTTTCAACATGATGTTGTATTGTTTTATATGCAATAGACAGCATAGATAATAGTCGTTTTGCAATAATATTTTTATATAATTTTCATATGTTTAGCTACAATTTATGCAATATATTGTTACATTGCTTTCGTTTTTTGCAACAGACTGCCTAGGTGATAATATTTTTACGATAATATATTTATATAATTTTCATATGTTTAGCTACAATTTATGCAATATATTGTTACATTGCTTTCGTTTTTGCAACGGACTGCCTAGGTGATTTATTTTTTACAATAATATTTTTGTATAATTTTCACGTTTAGCTACAATTTATGCAATATATTGTTACATTGCTTTCGCCTTTGCAACGGCCTGCCTAGGTGATTATATTTCTACAATAATATTTTTATATTTTCATTTGTTTAGCTACCATCTATGCAACAGGCTCCTATATTGTTTTTCTATTTGCAACACACTGCTTAAATAATTGTCTCTCACCAAACCGTTTACTCAATTATTTATTGTTTTATAGACTACTTAGCTAATTGTCTTTCCCAAAAAAGAAATTATGTAATTTTTAATTATCTATCTACCATTTTCATATAATTCTCTCCTTCCCCTGGAACATCTGAGCAAATATAAAAAAGAGTGAAGGATTTTACATAAATTTTAATGGTTGGCAACAGACTGCTTAGCTAATTATCTTTCCCAATAATATTTTCATATAATCTTTAATGGTTTATATACCATTTTTATATAATTCTCTCTTCCCCCTGAAACATCTGAGCAAATAAAAAAATAATATAAAGAAAAAATTTACATGGTTTTTAATGGTTTACAACATGGCAAGTCCAATGGGAACACTGCTAACTGTTGTATTTAAATATTTGAAATATTAATTCTAAACAATTTACAGAATGACAAAAGTATTTTACATAATCTTAAATGATTTTTCTACCATTTCTTATATAATTCTCTCCTTCCCTTAAAAGATCCGAGCAAATAAAAAAGAATATAAAGGAATTTTACATAATTTTTAATGGTTGCAACTGACTGCTTAGCTAATGGTCTCCCCAATAATATTTTTTACATAATATCTAATGGTTTATCTACCATTTTTATATAATTATCTCCTTCCCCTGAAACATCTGACCAAATAAAAAATGATATGAAGGAATTTTGCATAATTTTTAATGGTTGCAACTGACTGCTTAGCTAATTGTAAATATTTTCACATAATATTCAATTATTTATCTACCATTTTTATATAATTCTCTCCTTCCCTTAAAAGATCTGAACAAATAAAAAAAGAATATAAAGGAAAGATTGATTGGCAGGAGTTGCTGGACAGAAAGATGAATGGGTTCCTATCCGTCCCCCTGATTTCCTTTATACCTTTGGACCAACATTGTAAATCTCTGCTGTTGCAATATCGACACCTCACACTTTGAGAGAAAATTTTGGGGCCCCATCTGATGCTGGCCCAGAAGATGAATGCGCCTCTTGCTTAAAGAATTGCTGGGGAAAAACTGGAAGATATTAAGATATTAAGTGGGTCGTTCCGTGGAGAGGCAGCCAGTTTTATATATATGTATATATATATATATATATATATATATATATATATATGTATATATATATATATATATATATATATATATATATATGTATATATATATATATATAATTGTATATTTATATGTATAAATTTATATTATACATTATGTATATATACAATTGCATATATCTATATTCGTTATTATATATATATATATATATATATATATATATATATGTATATCTATCTATCTATATACTGTTATATAATATATATTATATATATATATATATATATATATATATATTATATATATATATTAGTGTTTTATTATTATTATTATTATTATTATTATTATTATTATTATTACTATTATTATTATTTTACATTTTATCCCAAAAATACTATGCTTTTTCTAAAAGAAATCAATGCATATTTTCCATAACTTGGCTTATTATCTATAGAATGGTTTTCAATTAGTTCCGTATAGTCTTTGAATTAAAATCTATAAAACAAAAAAACAAAAAACAAAAAATACATAATTCAATTATAATAATAATGATATTTAATGAAATAAGTTCTAAATTATTTTTAAGATTTTTTTTTGCTTTTAGTTTTACTTTTAAAAATTTTCCCTGCTTAAGCAAATTTGATAAAATATGAATTAATAATGATAATAATAATAATAATAATAATAATAATAATAATAATAATAATAATAATATTTAATAACATAAATAAAAAATAACAAAATTATCAACAACAACAACAACAACAATATTTTTTTATTTAATGAGATAAAATACAACATTTCAAGTTATCAACAACAACAACAACAACATTTAATAAAAATGAAGTCCTCGTATGTACATATAAAAATATCCGAGCGCCTAACTTGCCTTAACCCTTTTACCCCCAGGCTTTTTGGAACTTTCCAACCCTTAACCCCCAGGGGTTATTTTTTTTTTTTTAAGCACATTTTGCAGTATATATTTTTTTTAAATTGCTCTAACAGCCTTAATTTTCGTCATAGAGGTCAGGTTGGTCCCATTCTCTTGGAAAATGCCTGAAGTTTCTCAAAAAATTATCAAAAATATGCAAAAAAAAATATAAATAGCAGTTTTTTGCAAGGACGTACCGGTACGTCCATGGGGGTAAAGGGATGAGTTTTGTGAAACGTACCAGTACGTCCTTAAAGAACTTTTCAATATTTTTTCCCTTTGAAATGAGTGGAATAATATTTTTTTTATTTTCCATTCCGTGCAATCTCACCGCTGTTATATACAGCTGGCCTTCGAAATAGCTTGGCAAGTGTCCAATGACGTGAGTGGCCTACCCTATGACTTCATTGCTCCTGAATTTGAATCAGGTTGAATTAATTGAATTAATGAGTTAGTTAATTTAGATCTTAAGAAGTTAAGCAGGTTGGAAATAACTATAGTCCATTTCTTTTAACCGAGGCAGATTTGCACCGACTCGCAGCGGTGCCCTTTTAGCTCGGAAAAGTTTCCTGATCGCTGATTGGTTGGACAAGATCATTCTAACCAATCAACGATCAGGAAACTTTACCGAGCTAAAAGGGCACCGTTGCGAGTCGGTGCAAATATACCTCGCTTAAAGAAAGGCCTATAGTTGTTTTGAGTGAAGTGGAGTAATTACGGTTATAACGTCTTGCTTTTCCAACTAGGGTTGTAGCTTAGCTAGTAATAACGAAGGGGCAGTCAGTAGAGCACAGACCTCCGCCGCAGCAGATTATTTACTGACCTTTTGCTCGACCTTGAATTTGACCTTTGACCTTGACATGTGTAAAATGGAGTGTATTTTTATACACTCAAATATAAACCAACTTTCAAGTCTGTCAACGATGTCCGAACTTGTGGCTGATTACGTGAATGGACATTTCGCTTAACCGTGACCTTGACCTTTGACCTTGACCTTCCAAAATTTAATCATTTCCAGCTTCTTACATAACAGTTAATCCCTGCAAGTTTCATTACTCTACGATTAAAATTGTGGCCAGGAAGCTGTCCACAAACAGACATACACACACACACAAACAAACACACAAACACACAAACAAGGGGTAAAACATAATCTACTAATATATTATATTAAATATATGTGTGTATATATATATGTATATATATATATATATATATATATATATGTGTGTGTATATATGTATATATATATATATATTATAAATTATTGGTAATAATAATAATAATAATAATAATAATAATGATAATAAGATAGACTTTTATTATGAATATGTTAATTAATAGTTAATATGGGATCTA
>NW_027169007.1:25000-40000 GCF_036898095.1 Palaemon carinicauda | reverse complement strand
GCCTTATTTAGTTAGCCGCAACAGCCTTACCGGTATATAAATCACTAATCAGCGCTATTAGTTATTTAGTCTTCATAGCTAGGAACTTTATATCGTGTTTTTGACGCATTAGTTAGGGTCTTCGCTGACCCCATACCAGTAGGCTTTGCTTAGCCCCTAGGCCAGTGAGCCTATACCAGTGTTAATGCATGATATTTCAGTGATCCTAGTGTTAGTTATGAAGATTTTGGCATTATTTTACAATACCATTGACAGTGATGCAAGTGTTTTTCGCCTTCAGGGACCATATAGGGGGTAGGTTATCTTGTGTGCCTTGCTAACCTAACCTTATGATAGGACCCCTATATGCTCTCTTCATCCCTAGCCCTAGGGCTTCCCTCTGGTAATCTTGTACCCTATTACATGTGATAGGACAAGACTTCTCAGAGTACTGTATCGCCTCCCCACCTAAGGGAATGACCCCTCCCTTAGTGTTGCGGACCTTAAAGGTAGGATCACCTCCTTTAAGCGGAATCGGTCCTTGACCTTTTCCTTGCGATACGTCTTCTCCCTTCCTTGATTAGGGCCTAACAACCCTAATCCAGGTTAGGTTGGGAGGGCTGGTTTATGTACCTTGCTGAATATACGCGTGCTCCGTTTTTCAGTTGGTCCACCTACTATAGGTTAGGGTGAGCATCTCCCTTCCTAGGTGGCCGCTCTGGTGCATAACCCATCCTTTCTTATAAGAAGACCCTTTCCCCCCCCCCAACCTATCTCTTGCCTAGCCTAACCTACCAGTAGGTTAGGCTTCATATGTCCCCTGTCTTACACTCCACCCTAGGCTGGAGTGCTGGACCCCGTGGTGCTCCCAGTGTTGTCCGCTCTGATACATAGACCCTCCATAGTGCTATGGAGTCAGTTATCATTTGGTTGACATGAAGAGTCTCCACCCCTTCTTTGGGTACACCCTGTCCTCTCTTGGACTGCCTTAGCCCCCGGCCATTGCGGCCCATGCTTAGGATGATAGATTCACCTCTATCATGGTGGTACTTTTTCCAGAGGTGTCTTGACTAGGCTAGTACAGCCTTGCCATCCCACCTCCATCTTTGGTGCCTGTCCCTTGCCGCCTCTACCCCGGCATTACCGCCGCTACGGGTGACTTCCTTATCCTTGCCGCCTTCCGCCGAGTGCCGGGGGATCTCCGCCGGCCGCCGGCTTACCGCCGTGGCCTCTCCATTCCCTCATAGCCTCGGCACACTGCCGACCCCTCCCGGAGTGCCGGCACTAGAAGCCGGCCCCCGGCCCCGGCTATGCTCCTTTATCCTTACCCCTGTCACCCTCCGACTGCCTCCGGCTGCCGGAACCGCCGCTCCTTGCCGGCGGCCGCCGCTACCGGCTGCCGCCACCCTGGCTTCTTTGACCATAGAATGATCATTCTTGAATACCAGAAACTATGCTCGAGCGGCTTCCGGCGTGCCGGGGGTATGCCGGACCCGTCCGGAGGCGGCAAGATGCCTTGCACCCCTTCTCTCAGCTATCTTTACTAGCGATAGCTCCTAAAAACCGCACCTAGACGGCTTGTTAACGCAGACAAACTGGTACGGAATGGTACATTTTGTTCAGTTTTCACTCTGTCTTCTTGCGTGTTTCATCTTTCCAGCACGCTACGTGTAATTGGCACGTCTGGTTGCCGGAACCTTACTAGGATCTCATGATCCTCAGACTTTCTTGATAAGATTTCAAGCCTAGACTATAATATGGTTATTCTAGATGGAATTCCCATTATCAAGACACCTTCCATGGAGGCCTTCGGCCACCTGGGACTGTCTGATGCTACGGCAACCAGCTGGGCGGGTTACACGAGGCATGCGTCTGTCTCCTTTCACCCACCCTTCTGTGCATCACAATTAATTTAAGTTAATATTAACTTGTTAATAATTAACTTTATATATGAGCCATATTATGACTCTACAATACTCATCGTCTCTTTCCTTTACAGGAGGAGTACGTCATGTGTGACCACGACTTCTGCCAGACTCAGTGGTCCCAGTCGAACAGATCCCCGTAGTCCAGATTACAGTGGAACCTGATGTTGTCATGGCTCAGTCCATGAATGATTATCACCTGGATTCAGAACATGATGAACGCATGTCAGAGATCTCGGAGGACACCGAGAAAACCCTTATGGCCCAGGGTGAAGGGGAGGATGATGAAGAAGAGGACCGGGTAGTGTATACCGAGTCCGATAAGGAGGATGCCCCTCCCTCCATCCCCCCTCTTACCCCTACACCGACGAAAGTGTCTCTCCCGTCTACGTCCTCCACCACGACTCCTCTACCTACGGCACAGGATATGATTCGGCTCATTGAATCCGTGATGGAGCAGAAGCTCCAAGAAACTCACCAGATCATTCGGTCGTTGGGAGGTTCCAAGGAATCTCGAAAAATCTCCATCAAGGACCTCCCCGCATGCTCGAGCGACAATCCGTGGCGATTCGCCGAGCATATGGTCATCGCTGACGACAAGATCTTCGTCAGCGATAAGATCGGTTCCATATCCCTGGAAGAAGTGGGGTTCTTCCCCCGCTTTGAGGCGTACCCGGACTGTTACGTCCATCTACGTTCAGAACCATCTTCAAAGGAAGAGACCGAACCGGAGGAGAAAATAGTGTTCGATCTCTCGAAGGCCCAGGCTATGCTTGCCAAAGCGCTTAAGAGCAGAGGCTTTACCTGCTCTGGACTTCCGGCTTTGAGCAAGAAGTACCCCACCTACGTTGCGCCCGATGAAGTGATGATACCCTTCACGGAAAAGGCCTTCGCTGCCTGCTTTAAGGCTGTAGAAGAAGGGAAATCCTGCCCTGCATTGGACGAATGCAGGCCTTTCTCCGCAGTCACCCCGCCCGACACTAAACACTGGAAGGATGTGCAATACACCTTCGTGGTGGGCAAACTAGATCCTGACGTTGCTGGACGTCAGTTTAATGAGGACCTCCCCAAGCTAAACGATCACCTCCTTCATAGGGAACAGGAAACGAAGGAGAGGCTGGCAGCATCTCTCACTCTCCAGGTCCAGATGGACGTAATGGCTGGCGACACCGGAGTCCCTGACCATTACATGGTCCTCGCCAAATCTCATATGGCAACCTTAGTCAAGGATCTGTACCACTTCATGCGAGCTCGTACAGCCAGCAGAGAACTCGTGTCCTCCAGTGCCACTGTCAGACACGAACCCCGGAAACTGATTTCCTCCAACATCTGGGGCAAGTACCTCTTCCCGTCTGATCTAGTGAAAGAGATCACAGACAAGGCCGCATCTGAGAACAGGAACCTTCTCAACAAATGGGGCATGTCTAGGAAGAGAAAGCCCTCTCAGGATGACGGTCCTCAGCCTAAGAGGAAGCAGTCGAAGCATAGACCCCAGCAACGTCAGCACAGACGTCAGTTTCCGGCACCCGCTACTCCCCAAGTGGCCGCTCAGCCGCCACAGACCTTTCAGTTGGTCCCACAGCCGGTCTTGTCCTCATCACCGGCCTTCAACCCCGCCTTCGAGCAGCACTCCACTACCTTTCGTCCCAAAGGTAGAAGCTCAGGCAGGGGTTCCGGCAGAGATTCCTCTCGCCGGCCCTCCAGAGGCAGAGGAGGACAGGGAGCTAGCGGCCGAGGCAGCAAGTCCTCGGGACCCCAGAAGCAATGAAGTGCTTCCGGTGGGAGGAAGACTCTGCCACTTCCAGGATCGTTGGACCTTCGACTCCTGGGCACACAGCATCATCAAGAAAGGTCTGGGCTGGAGGTGGACGCAACCACCCCCAACCTTCCAGCAATTCTTCCAACGTTCAACCCCCCTCCTGGAAGAATATGTGCTAGACCTCTTGAACAAGAAGGTGATAAGAAGGGTGAAGTCCACAAGGTTCCAAGGGAGACCGTTTTGTGTCCCCAAGAAAGACTCAGACAGACTCAGAGTCATTCTGGACTTATCCCCCCTCAACGTATTCATATCGAACGACAAGTTCAAGATGCTGACTCTTCAACAGATCAGAACCCTCCTGCCTCGAGGGTCTTTCACGGTCTCGATAGACCTGGCGGACGCATACTGGCACATACCAATGCACCATCACGCTTCCTCCTACCTAGGATTCCGACTCCAACGGAAAAGCTATGCCTTCCGGGCCATGCCCTTCGGACTCAACGTGGCCCCTCGGATATTCACAAAGCTAGCGGACGCAGTAGCACAACAGCTCCGCATCCGAAACGTCCAGGTGATGGCCTACCTCGACGACTGGCTAGTGTGGGCGCCCTCGCCCGAGGATTGTATAGAATCCTGCAGAAAAGTTACCCAGTTTCTCGAACACCTGGGATTCCAGATAAACGCGAAAAAGTCTCGCCTATCTCCAGCTCAGAAGTTCCAATGGTTAGGCATCCACTGGAATCTTCAGTCACACCGCCTTTCCATTCCAGCAAAGAAAAGGAAGGAAATAGCAGGGTCCGTCAAGTGACTGTTAAAATCCAAACGGATCTCGAGACGCCAGCAGGAACAAGTTCTAGGCTCTCTACAGTTCGCCTCGATCACAAACCCAGTGCTTCGTGCACAGCTAAAGGATGCAGCAGGAGTCTGGAGACGTTCCGCATCCGTCGCTCGAAGAGACCTCAAGAGATGGCTCCCAAGCAGACTTCGACTTCTTCTAAAGCCGTGGTCAGAAGCGAGGGCCCTAAGAAGGTCCCTTCCTCTCCAACACCCACCTCCATCTCTCAACATCCATACGGACGCTTCATTGGAGGGTTGGGGAGGTCACTCCCACCAACAACAGGCTCAAGGCACTTGGTCTCCCCTATTCAAGACGTTTCACATCAACATCTTGGAGGCCATGGCGGTTCTTCTGACGCTGAAGAAACTCTCCCCGCCCCCGTCGATACACATTCGCCTGACCCTGGACAGCTCTGTGGTAGTGCGTTGTCTCAATCGCCAGGGCTCAAGATCGCCCAAGATAAATCAGGTGCTCCTGACAATCTTCCGTCTGGCAGAAAGGAAGAAATGGCACCTGTCTGCAGTTCACCTACAAGGATTCCGCAACGTGACAGCGGATGCTCTATCTCGGACAAACCCGATAGAGTCGGAATGGTCTCTAGACGCAAGATCATTCTCCTTCATCTCTCACAGAGTCCCAGAACTCCAGCTCGACCTCTTCGCAACGAGCGACAACCATCAACTTCCTCGATATGTAGCCCCATACGAGGACCCCAAAGCGGAAGCGGTGGACGCCATGACCTTGGGTTGGAACAGATGGGCCAAGATTTACCTGTTCCCTCCCACCAATCTTCTGCTGAAAGTCCTCTCCAAATTGAGAACCTTCAAAGGGACAGCAGCTCTAGTGGCTCCCAAGTGGCCCCGCAGCAACTGTTACCCCTTGATCCTGGAGATGCAGCCAACGCTGATCCCCCTCCCGGACCCAGTTCTCTCCCAGCAAATACAGAAGTCGACTGTCTTCGCTTCATCATCGAAAATCAAGGACCTTCATCTCATGATTTTCTCACCCTAGCCGCTAAGAAAAGGTTTGGGATTTCGAAGAAGAGTCTAGACTTCCTCGAGGAATACAAGACCGAATCCACGAGAAGGCAATACGAATCGTCTTGGAGGAAATGGGTCTCCTTCGTCAAGGCAAAGAACCCCTCGAAAATCACCATAGATTTTTGCATGTCCTTCTTCATTCACCTTCATGGACAAGGCTTGGCAGCCAACACGATCTCTACTTGCAAATCGGCCTTGACCAGACCTTTGTCATACGCCTTCCAAATAGATCTGTCTAGTGACATCTTCAACAAACTACCGAAGGCCTGTGCCCGTTTACGACCGGCACCCCCTCCGAGACCAATCACTTGGTCTCTAGAAAAAGTTCTCCACTTCGCCTCCAACTTGGACAATGATTCATGCCCTCTTAAGGACCTGACTCAGAAAGTTATATTTCTCTTCGCTCTAGCTTCGGGAGCCCGAGTCAGCGAAATAGTGGCACTATCTAGAGAAGAGGGACATATCGTTTTCAATGATTCAGGAGACCTCTCCCTCTTCCCTGATCCGACGTTTCTCGCAAAGAACGAATTACCTACCAAACGATGGGGCCCGTGGAGGATATGCCCCTTGAAGGAAGATGCCTCTCTATGTCCAGTAGAGAGCCTTAAGGTCTATCTTCATAGAACTTCAAACTTTGGTGGAGGCCAACTCTTCAAAGGAGAAACATCGGGCAGCAACCTGTTACTAAAACAATTGAGAGCAAAAATCACCTACTTCATTCGCAGAGCGGATCCAGACAGTACACCCGCTGGTCATGATCCTAGGAAAGTCGCTTCGTCTCTGAATTTCTTTCAGAGTATGGATTTCGAAAGCCTCAAGAACTATACAGGCTGGAAATCCTCGCGTGTTTTCTTTAAACATTATGCGAAACAAGTGCACGAAGTGAAACATTTTGTGGTAGCCGCAGGTAGTGTTATGAAACCTGCTCTGAACTCTGCTTAGAACAGTGAGTTATTAGGGACTCTAACTCGTCGGGTGCCTATGTTGACCCTCAAGTGATACGTAGTGAAGCAGAAACCACCTTGTGTTTTCTTTAACTGTTCTTACCTCAGGTGAAATGTCATAGTAGATTACCACATGAGTGCTACATGCCACGTGCATGACGTGTGTTACATAAAGACTAACGTTCCGTAGAACGAGTGCCTACTAATACTTGATTCTTCCCTTTCAGATTCAAGAGCACGCCTTTATGACTATGTACATTTTTATCAATGTAAATGTTTTTTACTATTTATTGCATGACATGTATTGATTTACCTGCAATTATATAATAAAATGTCTATTTTATTACTTGTGCGTCTCCCTTGCTCCTCTCTTACTATGAAATATACTAATTGTCATAGTTTTATTACCCTTTATTCCTGGTTAAGGAAAATGCCAGGATTTACTCCGAGCATTTATTTATATAGAGCAAGTAAGTTTCCTTAGCGAATACTTACTCAATTATGAAGATGAGTCAACTCCATACACGAAGTGTTCAACCACCACTTCTTCAAGTTTGTTTCGACGCGAATACCAAATCGCTCTGACTTATCTTATGGATTTCATTGTTCCTTCAGCCTATATGAATAGCCTTCCCATGACCACTTTGATCTTAGCATAGCCCGTGGGGACTTCCATGCCAGGGGGGCAGGAAGGCAACTGCCTCACGGTAGCTCTAGTATAGACCACTATGCTTTCGGCTCAATGTTTTAGCACTCACTTATAAAGGGAAAAAGTCTACCACGATACACTAATTCTCTGGTACTCTTCCATCAGGACGCCATGGCTTGAGCCCAAAAAACGGATTTTGAGCGAAGCGAAAAATCTATTTTTGGGTGAGATAGCCATGGCGTCCTGATGGACCCACCCTGTCTGTTATCAGGTCCCGCCCTGCGCCGCTGTACCATGGTGATGAGCGAGCTCCAGACTTTCAGAATGAGGATGGACGTGACATCATCAAAAGCAATGGCGTCCGTCTGTTTACATCGCGAGTACCGATATCGCCACATCTAGATTGGCTGCGGCTCAGCTCCCAGCCACTCCCTGTCCGCCATATTGAAGCGTTAACTGTATGGGGTGCAGATAGCTATGTGGCACGTCTATACATGCGTGTCCCCTGTTGATACACGATGTCTTAAGGGGAAACCCTTAGGATACTCGCTCCAGAAGTTAGAATTCTGTGATAACCTGTGGTTTAATTCTCTGGGAAAATTCTAGTAGTGATTACCCAAGGAAGCTACCAAAAAGGAACCTTCCATCAGGACGCCATGGCTATCTCACCCAAAAATAGATTTTTCGCTTCGCTCAAAATCCGTTTTTTAGTCTGAGTCTGTGTTGTCTGGCTTGGGGCAGAGTCCCCTCGCTGACCTAACACATACAAAGGGAGCTTAGCTCCCTTAGGTCACTACCGAAGGTTTCTGTAGTTATGATTCCTTCTTTTGTGATCGACCAGACTAAGTCCTGTTGCTGTTCTCGGGGGAGGATAAGTTCTTCTCTTGGGAGTAGCAACGCCTTCCTTGCTTTGGTGCTCTGGAAGCTGGCAAGTATTGCTGGCCTTTTCCCTTAGATCTCCCTTAGGCTAAGATAAGTTTCTTGGCTGCGGGTGATCTGTCACTAAAGCAAGATTGGCAGGACCCTCTTGTCCCTTCCCCCTCTTTCTCCGTAATGGCCTAGCCATTACTGTACTGTACCTTGCCGGCCGGCAGAGCTGGCCGGCAGGGGTCTTACTGTACTGTACGTCGTTCTACGTCTGGACCTAGTATAGGTTGGGATGTGGAATTGACTCAGCCCATTGCCGGCCGGCAGAGCTGCTGGCCGGCAAGGGTCTTATGTTTTCGAGTGCTGCCCGGACCTCTCTTGGTCCCTCATCCATGCCTGCCGGCAGAGCCGGACGGCATTGGTCAAGGAAGCCTGAATTAATTTCTCCCCTTCCTTATATGCAGTCTTTCGGTTGCCGGGCTTGGAGGTAGTGTACACTCTTATCCCGGCATCCATTCTATTTTCTTCTAGTGCTGTACCTGTCCCGGCTGCCGGCCTATGAGGCCGGCAGCCGGGCAGGGTAGTTCTCTGGTTCTTTTGCTGCAGGCTGGCATCGGTCTTGTACCTTTGCCGGCCGGCTTATGTCAGTCCTTGTCTGCCGGTCACCAAGAGTGTGGCCGGCCAACACTGGCTGTTACCGGCCGGCAGTTGCTGCCGACCGGCACAGGCATTTGAACCAGAGTGCTGCCGCCCTATAGCTGTTAAGTAGTATACTTTAAAGCTAGTTGTGGTGTGTTCCGGCCGGCAAAGGCAGGCCGGCACACATCCCCCTATACTGTACTAGTATTCTTCTGTATAGCATATACAGTAAGAAGAAAACTATAGTAAAGGTTTTGGTACAGCACTGTATCTTCTAACACTATTGTGTTTTCTTGCACATCCCTTTGCTGTTGCCCTCAGATAGGAAGCTGAGTTCTACCCTGTCTATTATCCAGGATTTTAAAATCATTGCTTAGGTGTGAGCTCCACCTGTTTCCTCTGGAAACCTTGCATTGGTTACTCTAGAAGAGATAAACCATTTTTGATTTTATTATCTGGAAGGCTGCAACAATGGGTTGTGAGGGAAACACAAGTGTGTGTCTTTCCTTTCTGAATTGTTATGCTATACTATGCATATCCAGTGATACATAGTTCACTTGATACTCATGGAAATTTCTTCTCTTTACAGAAGGACACTCCGAAGTGGGGAAGTGCTTTCTGCAATGTCAGCAGCAAGAACCTCTGCGGACATGAGTTTTGTAGGAGACACGCAGCATACGTTGTCTCCAAGGATGATCTCCGGTATTGGGACCCTCAGGTATGTACTGTGTGCACTAACCTGATTAATGAGACATTTAAATAGCTAGGAAGAAGCTTCGTACCTGGGCAAGGGGCTTCCAAAAGAACACTTCTGGCCCTTATCTTCCAAGTGAGAAGATGAGGGCGTATCTTTTCCCTAAGGCATCAGCTGATGCAGTGATTCCCCAGCCTCAAGAGGAGATCCCCTAAGTTCAGATCCAGGTGGATGCTGAAGCCGCGGTCGCGATGCAAGACATCCAGCTAAATGACAGGATATCTGATGTGGACGGGTGTCAGGAGGAAGACCTCCTGGCAGAAGCCCAGGATGAAGTTCAAGCCCCTCTACATCGACCGGTCTCCCAGTAGAGCTGGGACAGGCCCTCTCTTCTATTGTTGGAATGATCCAACAAATGCAGAAGGAGAATCAGGAGAAGGCGGCTGCAATGGAACTGCGAATGCAGTGCCTTGCAGAATCACATGGGCCCCAGAAAAAGCTCAATGTGAAAGACCTTCCCTTGTGCTCAGATGCTAACCCATGGAGGTATGCTGAGCACATGCCGATGACGACTGGAAAGATCGTCATCTCGGATAAGCTGGGCTCAGTTCCCCTGGAGGGTGGAATTCTGGCCCAGCAAGGCATCATATCCGGACTATTATGTCCGGCTGAGGAAGGAACCAGCTTCAAAGGAGGAGACAGAGCCGAAGGAGGTCATAGTGATGGACCATGCTAAGGCTCAAGCTCTACTTTCATCCTCGATGAAAGAGAGGGGCTTCTCTAACTCAAAGGTAGCTGCATTGAATAGGAGGCTCCCTTCCTTTGTGTCCTCGCCTACTAGAGCCTTCCCCCTTTTACAGAAAGGGTTTCTGGCTGTACTAAAAGCAATCGAGGCCGGCAAGTCTTGCCCCTCCCTAAAGGAGTGTAAACCCTTGTCGCTGGCCCTGCCTATGGACCACAAAGACTGGTAGGACGTCCATCTTACGTTCTCAGTGGGAAAGTTGGAGGCTGATATTGCCGGACGTCAGTTCGGCAAGGACCTCCCTAAGCTGTCTGACTTTCTTTTGCGAAGTGAGTTCGATACAAAAGAAAGACTAACTGCCTCAATGTCTCTTCAGACTACTCTCGAGACGATGGCAAGTGACCCCAAAGTCCATGAAATGTTCATGGTAGTGGCCAAGCCTCATCTGGCCACAGTGACGAAGGACCTTTATGGCTTCGTCAAGGCAAGGAGAGCTTGTAGGGAGTTCGTGTTTACCTCGGCTACGGTGAGGCACGAGCTAAAGAAACTAATCTCCTCCAACATTTGGGGAAAAGACCTTTTTCCCTACCGACTTGGTCAAAGAAGTTTATGATAAAGCCGCCTTGGAGAATAGAAACCTTCTCCAGAAGTGGGGCCTGGCTATCAAAAGAAAGTCCTCGCCGGATGAGGGTCCTCAACCAAAGAGGAAGACTATGAGGACTAGGCTACCGTCTCGGCCAGCCAAGCCTCTTAGACAGCAACAGCAACTGCAATTGCCATTGCCCCCAGTGACCCAGATCGTGGCACAAACCCCGACCACCTTTCAGTGGGTACCCCAGGCTGTGTCGACACAGTCCACGGCATTCACCCCAGCGTTCGAAGGGCAGTCTACTTCCTTTCGAGCAAAGCCTAGAGGAGCAGCCAGAGGCTCGTCTAGACGCCCCTCAAGGGGAAGGGGATTCAGGGGTGGTCGTGGTCAGGAAGGCAAGACCTCAGGACGGCAGTCCAAGTGAGGTGATACCGGTAGGAGGGAGACTTCTGAAATTTCGGGATCGGTGGACCTTCGATCCCTGGGCCCACAGCCTACTCAAGATTGGACTGGGCGGAAGCTGGTACAGCACTCCACCCCCGTACCTTCGGTTTTTCCAACACTCCACCCCCGTTATGGAGGAGTACGTTCAAGAACGGTTGGAGAAAAAGGGTGAAGCCCTTCAATTTCTAAGGGAGGTTGTTTTGTGTTCCCAAGAAAGACTCGGAAAAGCTCAGGGTCATTCTGAACTTGTCGCCACTTAACAAGTTCATAGTGAATTGCAAATTCAAAATGCTAACACTGCAACACATAAGGACCTTACTGCCCAAGAGGGCATATTCCGTCTCTATAGACTTGTCAGACGCCTACTGGCACATTCCAATTAGCCATCGACTCTCCCCCTACCTAGGGTTCAGGCTACAACGAAGACTATACGCCTTCGGAGCCATGCCATTCGGGCTAAACATAGCCCCAAGGATTTTTACGAAGCTTGCGAGCGTAGCTCTCAAACAATTTCGCCTAAAGGGAATTCAGGTAGTAGCCTACCTGGACGACTGGTTGGTGTGGGCAGCATCCGAGACAGAATGCTTGCAAGCTTCCAGTCAAGTGATCCAGTTCCTAGAGTACCTAGGCTTCAAGATCAACAGAAAAAGTCTCAACTTTCTCCATCTCAAAAGTTCCAGTGGCTAAGATCCACTGGGACCTTTTGTCACACCGTTTCTCCACCCCAGCGAAGAAAAGGAAGGAGATAGCGGGTTCTGTCAAGAGACTTCAAGATTCCGAAAGGATATCAAGACACGAGCAGGAGAGAGTACTGCGCTCTCTCCAGTTTGCTTCGGTGACAGACCCAGTGCTAAGAGCACAGCTAAAGGATGCAATCGGAGTTTGGAGAAGTTATGCATCAAACGCGTGAAGAGATCTGAGAAGACCAGCCGCTTCGGCTAAGTACTCTTCTCAGGCCTTGGTCCCAAGCCAGACATCTAAAGAAGTCAGGTTCTTCTTCAGCCACCTCCCCCGTCGGTGACGATTAACTCAGACGCCTCAAAGGAGGGATGGGGAGGTCACTCTCATCGGAAAAAAGTCCAGGGGACTTGGTCCAGGCTATTCAAGACCTTTCTCATAAAACTTTCTAGAAGCTAGGGCAGTGCTCCTTACCTTAAAGAAAGTCTCCCCGCGTCATTCGTTCCACATAAAGTGGTAATAGACAGCGAGGTAGTTGTAAGATACTTGAATCGACAAGGATCGAGGTCACCACCTCTCAACCAGGTGATGTTGGCCGTCTTCCGATTGGCGGAAAAGAAGAAGTGGTACCTGTCGGCAGTTCACCTTCAAGGAGTCCGCAATGTGACAGCGGACGCTCTATCCAGGTTCACACCGATAGAGTCGGAATGGTCCTTAGACGCAGGATCATTCTCCTTCATTCTCAATCAGTCCCAGAACTGCAGATAGACCTCTTTGCGACGAAAGACAACAAGAAGTTGCCCCTGTACGTGCCCCGTATGAGGACCCCTTAGCGGAAGCAGTGGACGCGATGTCCCTCGACTGGAACAGATGGTCCAAGATTTATCTGTTCCCTCCTCACAACCTTCTGTTGAGGGTCCTCAACAAACTGAGATCCTTCAAAGGGTAGAGGCAATAGTGGCCCACAAGTGGCCGAACAGCGTGTGGTTCCTCCTGGCATTGGAACTGTAGCTGAAGTTTGTACCACTACCAGATCCAGTTCTGACCAGCGAGTCCAGAAGTCAACTGTCTGCGCTTCATTACAGAAAACCCGGACCCTGCAGTTCATGATTTTCTCTCCCTAGCGGTGAGAAAGCGTTTCGGGATTTCGAAAGCCAGTATAGACTTCCTTGAGGAATATAAATGCCAATCTACTAGAAGGCAATATGAGTCATCTTGGAGAAAATGGGTGGCCTTTTGTCAAGGCGAAGATTCCGCAGGAGATCTTGACAGACTTCTGCTTATCTTTTTTCTCCACCTCCATGGTCAAGGGTTGGCAGCGAACACGATTTCAGCGTGTAAGTCTGCTTTGACAAGACCCATTCTATATGCCTTCCAGGTCGACCTAGGTAACGAGATCTTTAATAAAGTCCCGAAAGCCTGTGCTAGGCTCAGACCTTCAGCACCTCCAAAGCCCATTTCATGGTCTTTAGACAAGTTCTTCATTTCGCTTCTCTGTTGAGCAATGAAGAGTGTGCGTTAAAGGATTTGACACAAAAAGTTATTTTCCTATTTTGCACTCGCGTCCGGGGCCAGGGTTAGTGAGATTGTAGCCTCTCGAGAGAGGCAGGTCGTGTTCAGTTCCTGGATGGGGAAGAACTGAACCTGTTTCCGGATCCTACGTTTCTCGCCAAGAATGAGATACCCACCAACAGGTGGGGTCCCTGGAGAATCTGCCCTCTGAAAGAAGATGCATCTCTATGTCCAGTAGAATGCCTAAAGGTCTATATTCATAGAACTTCAGACTTCAAGGGTGGTCAACTATTCAGGGGAGAAACATCAGGCTCAAATTTATCTCTGAATCAACTCAGAGCGAAAATCACATATTTTATTCGCAGAGCGGATCCTGACAATACACCCGCAGGTCACGATCCGAGGAAAGTTGCCTCATTCTTAAATTTCTTTAATTGTATGGATTTTGAACATTATTATTATTATTATTATTATTATTATTATTATTATTATTATTATTATTATTATTATTATTATTATTATTATTATAAAATTAATAATAATAATAATAATAATAATAATAATAATAATAATAATAATAATAATAATAATTTTGAAATTAATAATAATAATAATAATAATAATAATAATAATAATAATAATAGTAGAGGAACTAAAAGAGATCTGTGGTAGCAGTGGGTCGCGGTGTTAACCCTACTGTTTAACTCTGCGAGGAACAGTGGTCTTAATTGGGACGATTAATTCCAGGGTGAGTGTGTAGTTACATACTGTACTACAAACTAAGTGAGGGCACTATGTTGCCCATCCAGACTGTTCCATTTTCGAAGGTGAACCTAGCATAAGTGCAGACATGTGTGCCGAGCGTTTCTAACGCTAATGTCATTGATTTGTAATACAGGCTTTTATGACTTTGATACCTCGGTATCTTAAAAGTGGCATCTAATGTTTTTTCTTTCAGACAAACAAGCTCTGTTTACTATCATACATATGCTTAAAGTTTTGGGTTATCCTCTTCTTATATATATATATATATATATATATATATATATATATATATATATATATATATGTATATATATATATATATATATATATATATATATATATATATATATATATATATATATATATATATATATATATATAATTGTGGTTAACCTGTCTATTTATTGCCTGTCAATAATCTGGTTCTTGAGAACCTTGCGTCTCCTTCACCTGTGTCAATTTATTGGTATAATTGAGCATTCATTCTATGTACCTTATCTGGGATAATTCTAATAGAATTGTTCCTTTATGCAAGCTATGTTGCATTGGTTTTCCTCCTATGCGGATATAAAACCTTTGTCCAATACAAGTATTGTGCGGAAAACTGGTCGATATTTCATATTGACGCAGTGGTCCTTTACAAACTATGCTTTACTTAATATAGGGAGAGACCACTATATTAGCTTGCCTGGTATTCATACATAGATATATGTACTCTTCGAGACTTTTCCAGAGTCTAGTAGGACTCTTCCCTGAAGGGGGCAGGAAGCTCTAACATAGTTTATAGTTAGTTGAAAAGATGTATAACGGTAACATCTTAGGTCTCTAGGTCTAGTCGACCGGGAAAAAATTACCTCCGGGGAGTACGGCACGTTCTGAGAATCCACAGATACAGTAATGCTCTGGTACACTTCCATCAGGACGACATGGCTTGAG
>NW_027169006.1:35000-48974 GCF_036898095.1 Palaemon carinicauda | reverse complement strand
ATATATATATATATATATATATATATATATACATATGGCTCTCATTATATACAGTATATAACTCTCTCTCTCTCTCTCTCTCTCTCTCTCTCTCTCTCTCTCTCTCTCTCTCTCTCTCTCCCGACCTGCTTTCGCGTGGAGCGGTCACGCTTCTGAAGGGGCCTTGTCTCGATGCCCTACGCTCTCACTCAACTTCCTTCCTCCCTCGGGGGCTAAGAAAACCCGAAATTGCACCGCCGTGACCGGAGTGAGTCATTACATTGTGGGGCGTGCCCATCCAGGCGTGTCGTGCAGTTCTTACTACGGCAGCCAGTGTGCCCTCATGCCCCTTTGCACGATCAGAGAAAGCTGGATGAGGAAGGTTTCCGTCGTGTCTATGCTCAACCTCCAAACGAGGCGTTGTTGCCATATCTGTTGTTTGATGTGGCATTTTATTTTAGCTGCGTTGCCACATTTTCTAATCTGATTACATTAATCTACTTGTAAAAAAATGATAGTTTGGTTAATGTGGCATTTTATTTTAGCTGCGTTGCCACATTTACTATTCTGAATACATTGCTCTACATAGAAAAATATAATGGTTTGGTTAATGTGGAGTTTTATTTAAGCTGTGATGCCACATTTTCTAATCTAAATACATCGCTCTACTTGGGAAAAATTATAGTTTATTAATTGGTATTTATTTTAGCTGTGTTATCATATTTAGTTACCCAAATTCATTGATTTAATTAGAAGAGATAAGTCTGGTAGATGTTTCAGGTTTTTTTTTTTAGCTTTGTTGCCATATTTCCTTACCAAAATTCATTAATTTAACTAGAAAAGACGTCTTGCAGATATGGCAGATTATTTTTAGCTGTTGCCATATTTACCCAAATCCATCGATTTAATTAGAAGAGATAAGTCTGGTAGATGTGGCATGTTTCTTTTGGCTGTGTTGTCATATTTCCCTACCCAAATTCATTGATTTAATTGAAAGAGATAATGAGATTAGTCTGGTAGATGTGGCATGTTTCTTTTGGCTGTGTTGTCATATTTCCCTACCCAAATTCATTGATTTAATTGAAAGAGATAATGAGATTAGTCTGGTAGATGTGGCATGTTTCTTTTGGCTGTGTTGTCATATTTCCCTCCCCAAATTCATTGATTTAATTAGAAGAGATAAGTCTGGTAGATGTGGCATGTTTCTTTTGGCTGTGATGCCATATTTACCCAAATTAATTTATTTTACTTAGAAATGATACTCTGGTAGATATGTCATTTTATTTTAGCTGTGTTGCCATATTTCCTTACCCAAATTCGTTGATTTTACTTAGAATTGATAGTCTGGTAGATATGGCATTTTATTTTTGCTGCGGTGCCATATTTACTTACCTAAAGCCATTTATTTAATTAGAAGAGAATAAGTGTGGTGATGTGATGTGTTTTTTTTAGCTTTGTTGCCATTTTTCCTTACCTAAATTCTTTGATTTTACTTTGAAATGATAGTCTGGTATATATACCATTTTATTTTAGCTGTGTTGTCATATTTTCTTACCGAAATACATTGCATTGCTTAGAAAAGATTGATCTTTTGGTAGATTTGGCATTTTATTTTAGCTGCGTTGCCATATTTTCCTACCCAAATACGTTGCATTACTTAGAAAAGATTGATGTTCTGGTAGATGTGGCATTTTATTTTAGCTGCGTTGCCATATTTCTTACACAAGTAGATTGTTTTATCTAGAAAAGATTGATGTTCTGGTAGATGTGGCATTTATTTTAGCTGCGTTGCCATATATCTTACACAAGTAGATTGTTTTACCTAGAAAAGAATGATAGATATGACATATTGTTACCTCTGGGCAGCATTGCCATAGTTCCTTGCTTCAATTTCATTGTTTTCTATAAATGGTGATAAGATAGTAAATATGTCATATTTGATACCTTTGAGCAACCTGGAAACTGGAAGTAGGTCTCTAGTAGCTTCGAGTCATCAACTTTGGGTTGCTGTCATGAACTCTTAATGGGTCGTAAATTCTCTCTCTCTCTCTCTCTCTCTCTCTCTCTCTCTCTCTCTCTCTCTCTCTCTCTCTCTCTCTCTCTCTCTCTCTCTTTCTTATTTTGTAATTCGTCTTTTGGGGTTTTTGTTATATAATTTCATTTCAGTAGAACCTATTTTTTCCTTCCTCAGGAAACTTGGCTCATGTAGAATAGCATTGATAATAATAATAACAACAACAATAGAAATGATAATAATAATAATAATAATAATGATAATGATAATAGTAATAATGATAATAATAATAACAACAACAATAGAAATGATGATGACAATAGTAATAATAATAATGATAATAATAATAATAATAATGATAATAATGAAATGAATAGATATTTATATGGAGGGAATTTCTGTGCTTTCTTCCAATATTGTGTTATGGTAATAATAATAATAATAATAATAATAATAATAATAATAATAATAATAATAATAATGATAATAATAAGATGATGATGATGATGATAACACAATCATTACTTCTAATGATATATGGAATTTTGCAAATTAAAACATTGCATAAGGTTCAGGTCACCCATAGACTTTTCCATGAATTGTTTAATAGATCTCACCCCTTTCTGCTCTGGGTACTTCACTGTGCACACAGACTATTAAATTGAATTCTACCAAGTGCAGTCCTTCAATTTGAGTTTTTTTACTCAATTTTTAACTTCTGTTATTGAAGTTCCGGAGTTGAGTTGCGATGGACAATAGATTTTGCAAAGCTGACTTCATGATTTCCGGTATGTATTACGGCAAGAGACTTACGGTAGCTCTCAGATTACGGCTAGTTATGGAGGCCTTTGGCAACTCACACGTCATGGTATGTATGGAGACTAATGGCAACACAGTTATTACTATCAGTTATGGCGGCATTTGGCATTTATGAAGACTTACAGTACCCGAGATATCCCAATCAATTATGGAGGCATTTGGCAACTCACACATCATGGGATTTATGGAGACTTGTGGCAATCCAGATATTGCGATCAGTTATGGAGTCATTTGGCAACTCACACATCATGGTATTTATGGAGACCTATGGCAATCCAGATATCTCGATCAGTTATGGAGGCATTTGGCAACTCACACATCATGGGATTTATGGAGACTAATGGCAACACAGTTATTACTATCAGTAATGGAGGCATTTGGCAACTCACGCATGTTATTTATGGAGATTTATGGCAATCCAGATATCTCGATCAGTTATGGAGGCCTTTGGCAACTCACACATGTTATTTATGGAGATTTATGGCAATCCAGATATATCGATCAGTTATGGAGGCCTTTGGCAACTCACACATGTTATTTATGGAGATTTATGGCAATCCAGATATCATGATCAGTTATGGAGGCATTTGGCAACTCACACATCATGGAATTCATGGAGACCTATGGCAATTCAGATATCACTATCAGTTATAGAGGCCTTTGGCAACTCACACATCATGGTATGTATGGAGACTTATGGCAACACAGTTATAACTATTAGTTATGGAGGTATTTGGCAACTCAGACATCATGGGATTTATGGAGACTAATGGCAATCCAGATATCTCGATCAGTTATGGAGGCAATTGGCAACTCACACAATATGGTATTTATGGAGACTTATGGCAATCCAGATATTGCGATCAGTTATGGAGGCATTTGGCAACTCACACATCATGGTATTTATGGAGACTAATGGCAATCCAGATAGCACGATCAGTTGTGGAGGCATTTGGCAACTCGCACATCATGGTGTTTATGGAGACTAATGGCAATTCAGATATCACGATCAGTTGTGGAGGCATTTGGCAACTCACACATCATGGTCTTTATGGAGACATATGGCAATCCAGATAGCACGATCTGTTATGGAGGTATTTGGCAACTCACACATCATGGAATTCATGGAGACTTATGGCAATTCAAATATTGCGATCAGTTATGGAGGCATTTGGCAACTCACACATCATGGTATTTATGGAGACTAATGGCAATCCAGATAGCACGATCAGTTGTGGAGGCATTTGGCAACTCGCACATCATGGTGTTTATGGAGACTAATGGCAATTCAGATATCACGATCAGTTGTGGAGGCATTTGGCAACTCACACATGGTATTTATGGAGACTTATGGCATTCCAGATATCACGATCAGTTATGGAGGCATTTGGCAACTCGCACATCATGGTCTTTATGGAGACATATGGCAATCCAGATATTGCAATTAGTTATGGAGGCATTTGGCAACTCACACATCCTGTTATTTATGGAGACTTATGGCAATCAAGATAGCACGATCAGTTATGGAGGCATTTGGCAACTCGCACATCATGGTATATATGGAGACTTATGGCAATCCAGATAGCACGATCAGTTATGGAGGCATTTGGCAACTCGCACATCATGGTATTTATGGAGACTTATGGCAATCCAGATAGCACGACCAGTTATGGAGGCATTTGGCAACTCACAAATCATGGTATTTATGGAGACTTATGGCAATCCAGATATCACGATCAGTTATGGAGGTATTTGGCAACTCACACATCATGGAATTCATGGAGACTTATGGCAATTCAAATATTGCGATCAGTTATGGAGGCATTTGGCAACTCACACATCATGGTATTTATGGAGACTAATGGCAACCCAGATATCGCGATCAGTTATGGTGGCATATGGCAACTCACACATCCTGTTATTTATGGAGACTAATGACAATCCAGATATCTCGATCAGTTATGGAGGCCTTTGGCAACTCACACATCATAATAGTTATGGAGACTAATGGCAACACAGTTATTACTATCAGTTATGGAGGCATTTGTCAACTTTCCCATTATGATATTTATGGAGATTTACAACCCAGGTGCCGCGATCAGTTATGGAGGTATCTGGCACCTAACACTTATAAGGCTTGTTAAAAGCGGTATATAGCAACTCACATCTCACAGCTAGTTCCAAGAGCACATCTGGAACTCTCACATCACGGTGGTTTAGGAAACATTTGGCAACACATCGTGGCCACTTACAGAGGCCTATGGCAATTGACACATCACAGACATCTTAAGGAACAGTTGCCATTTTGCACAAAAGACAGTGACACTGCTCTACCAAGCAGGACAATGCCCTAGAGACTGACCATATGTACATATGATCAGCGCCCAAGACTACTCTCCACCCAAGCTAGGATCAAGGAGGGCCAGGCAATGGGTGCTGATGACTTCAGTAAAGCAGCCATGCTTAATATTAAAATGAAGTATTATTTGGTCAGGAATGGACTTCCCGGCCCCAACATAGGGCCAGTCCTATAAATAAGGAATTGTGAATTAAGAAGGCTCATCAATGTTGCATTAACCTCCAATCTCTCTCTCTCTCTCTTTATATATATATATATATATATATATATATATATATATATATATATATATATATATATATATATATGTATGTTCTAGCATCCCTGACTTGGGAACGCCAGACTGGGGTTCGAGTCCCGCTCAAATTCATTAGTTTATTTGGTCGCTGCAACCTCACCATCCTTGTGAGCTAAGGATGATGAGCTGTTTAGGGGAGCCTATAGGTTTATCTGCTGAGTCATCGGCAGCCATTTCCTGGTCATACATGGTCCTAGCTTGGGTGGAGAGGGGGCTTGGGCACTGAACATATGTGTATATGGTCAGTCTCTGTGGCATTGTCCTGCATGATAGGACAAAGTCACTGTCCCTTGCCTCTGCCATTCATGAGCGCCCTTTAAACCTTTAAAAGGTTTGTGTATCGCCATGATCATCAAAGCTGTACTAGTCAAGGCCACCTATACTAGGTTGGCTTGCTGTGAGTAATGAGTCTAAAGTCTCCCACCATCACCAATACGCAATGGCCAGCGTGGTGATGGAATGGCCAAATCCCAGACATGAATAAGGACATATCTGAGGCCTATGTCCTGCAGTGGACTAGAAACGGCTGTATTTGTCATATATATATATACATATATATATATATATTTGTTCCAACACGAATACTTACCGAGAATTACTTCCTTAGGAGGGTCCTTGACCTCTCAATCTCGACCAAGATTTCCCGCGCTACCCCCCCTATCTCGCTCCAGATAGTTTCTACCCCCGCCGCCAGGATAAGCCCTGCTGCCCGGATTAGGGCAGGTCACTGCTTTCCCGGGTCAGGATGCTCATTAAGTTCTTGGTCGTGAGATGTGAAACATCTCATCCTCTCGCTTAACTCTCGATCCTTTGGCGCGTTGTGATCCCACGTGTTTCCAGTGTGGGGACTTTTTTCTGCGATAGTGCGTTTTCGCAAAGTGTTCTCAGTACGTTCCCCTTGCGTATATCCAGTGTTCCTGTAACTCGTTAGTGTTGGCTCTTCGTGTGCGAACGATGGAGCATGTGCGTCGTTGCCCTGGTCCTAGAGCAGGAAAGTCGTGTGGGGCTTTCTTCTCTAAGCCAGAAGTGGACCCTCATTCCCTTTGTTCCACGTGCAGGGGTAAAGTTTGTTCCTCCTCGGACACGTGTCCCGAGTGCGTGAGTTGGGACGGCATTCAGTGGGTACGGTATAGTACCAAGAAAAAGAAGTCGTCGAAGCGTTCCCCCAAGAAAGTGAGTGGCGTGTCCTCTTTACAGTCGGTCAGTGATCGGTCCGACGAAGCCTCGGCCTCTCCGTCTCCTTCGCAGAGGAGTGGGCAACAAGCCCCCAGTGTTATTGTTAGCCATAGTGTTCTCACCGGTGAACCCAGTGTGAGGGAGGAACCAAGGGCTGGCCCCTCTGGAGAGAACAGAAGGGCCGCTAGTGCTTCGGGGGAATCGGGCCACGTGGCAGGGGATCACGCTTCCTCAGAAGACCCAGTGTGGGGCAGTGTGGCTATTTCAGACTCCCCCCCGCCCTCGTGGGCCGGTGCGTCGGGTTCTCCCCCGCCAGAGGACAACCACGCTAGAGTTCGTCGCCCGAGTAGCGATGCCTTCGGGTGGAAATTGCCGAAGACTCCGGGGAGGTCACCGCTAAGGATGGACGTGTCCCTGGGTCCCTGGCCTCCTAGCAGGGACAGAGTAGACTCGGTGCCCTCGATCTCTACAGCAGTTCCCGAGGACTTCCTCCAGCACCCTGTCTCGGACGATCGACGGCGAAGAGCCTCCCCCGCGCATCACTCGGGCAGTCGTTACGCGAGGAACGTGGCGCCCTCGGATTCTTCGGAAGCAGACTCATCCTCCGGGGGAGAACGCAGGGAGAAACGGCACCGGAAGAGAGAGCGGACCGATAGTGATCGTTCCCGCTCCAGGTCGAGGTCGCGGCACAACAGGAAGCGCCCACGCTCTCACTCCCGTAAGTACAAGAGGGAGGTCTCTCCCGGCGGCGAATGGGTCTACGTCCCCTCAGGAGAGTCCAGAAAGCACCGCTCTCCAGACTCTCGGTCCAGTGAACGAGCCTCTAGGTTGTCACTGCCTACACACAGCCTAGAACCGCTCGACCTGCCACGCAGGAAGGACCTCGCTCTTATGCACAAGTCCTCGAGGCCTCCGGTTCACCCCGCCCAGCGGGGGGAAGCGCGCTTCCGAGAAGGCAGCCCGACCGAACCAGCCCAGCTGGGGCGGTCGTCGAGCAGGAAGGACCGGTTTCCGGGGTCGGGTCTTCCCACCGGGACCGTGTCCTCCTCTTCCAGAGCCTTGGGGCAGTCGAAAGGCCTCCCGGAGTCGGTGGCCCCCGCCCTACGGCGAGACCCACCCGCGTACGGGGCGCCCTACGGTTACGGGACGTCCTCCCTGGGACCGAGAGGAGAACGGCCAGTTTACCGCCCAAGCACGGCGCCCCTACGCCAAGCCGAGGCCTCGGTCGACGGAGGCGAGGCTTCCCCGTCGGAGGACTCCGCCTACAGAAGGGTGGTAGGCCTCGTCAGAAGGCTCCATGAAATTCCGGAACCCTCGGCGCCTAAGGTGAATGCCTGGAGGTCGAGCCTCTTGAGATATACTCACCGTGACGTCCTTCTGAAGTCCTCCCTGGCCCTGCCTCTCGCCCCAGACCTAGTACTGGGACAAGAATACATCGACAACTTGGTGGCCAGCAGTGCGGAGGCCCCCAAGTCCCAGAGTGCCTCCAAACTCCTCCAGGGTCTCAAACTACAGGGCAAAGTTTATATCCCGGAAGGACAGCGCCCAGGTCCCTGTAGGGTGGACCCAGCCTTGGACATCCTAGGACAGGGCGGCTCGGACGAAAGGGCCTATTCAGCCCCTGTGTCCTTCTCACCCTCTGAAGCCGGCATGATGGAGGAGATGTCAAGAGATATGGTTAACGTCTCTTCATGGCTGGACTGGTGGGCCTCCACGTTGGTTAATGTACAGGCCTCCACAGACCCCGACGACCCTGAGCAACAAGGTCTCCTGTCGGACCTTCTCACCTCCGGGGGGAAAGCCCTCAAGTTTATGGCTTATCAGGCACTCTCCTTGACGGCCAACTGGGTCCTTCGAAAGCGGGACACAGTGCTTTCCAAGTTGACAAGAAAAATCCCGGACAGAGAGGCTCGAGTGATTCGTAGCGTACCCCTAGGAGGCGAGTCGCTGTTTCCGTTGAAGGAACTAGAAGTGCTGATGGAGAAGGTGTCCAAGAGGAGAGAGGCCAACGTCCCCAAACAAACATCCTCCAGGATGCCTCCTTACAGGAGGTCAGTCTCGGATAGTGCCGTGACCCCTCAGGCTATCCCCAGCTCTTCGAGGAGGGACGCCCCCGCCTCCTCCTGGACATCAACTCCACAGCCCTCCCGCAGGGGAGCTCCAGCTTCTGCCAGCTCCTTCAGGTCAGGTTACTCCGCCTCGAAGAGAGGCAGATCAGGCCGCCCCTCTAGGAGAAGGTAGAGGGAGAGGCCCCCTACTCCCGCTCAGGCCTCGGGTTGGGGGATGCCTCAGACCATATTGGCAAGCATGGAAAACGCATGGGGCGGATGCTTGGACGGTGTCCGTCCTGAAAGAAGGCTACAGGATCCCCTTCATAGTGGATCCACCCCCTCTTATTCCAGCCACCCAGACAGAATGGTTAGCTCCCAGGTACCCGTTGAAAAGGGCTACCCTGCAAAAAGAAGTTTCCTCCATGTTGGAGAAGGGAGCCATGGAAGAAGTCCTTCTCCCAGGGCCAGGCTTCTACAGCCGCCTGTTCCTGGTGGAGAAAGCAACGGGGGGGTGGAGACCGGTGATAGACCTGTCGGCCCTCAACAAGTTCGTCAAGAAGACGGACTTCAAGATGGACACCCCAAAATCCGTCCTGATGTCCTTGAGGGAGAAAGATTTTATGATGACGGTCGACCTCAAGGACGCGTACTTCCAGGTTCCGGTCCACCCGTCGAGTCGGAAGTTCCTCCGGGTAAAATGGGGCTCCCAGATCCTGCAGTTCAGGACCCTCTGCTTCGGACTGTCGACGGCCCCTCAAGTGTTCACGAGGGTCTTCGCGACAGTCTCAGTATGGGCTCACGAACGAGGTATCCGCCTCATCAGATACCTGGACGACTGGTTGCTCCTTTCCAGCTCAAAGGCCCTCTTGGAAGAGCAAGGGAAGGACCTCCTCTGGTTCTGCAGGAGTCTGGGAATCATTATCAACCTGGAGAAATCGAACCTAACTCCATCCAACAGAATGGGGTACTTGGGGATGACGTTGGACACCGTGCAGGGGAAGGCCTTCCCCTCGGAAGAAAGGATACAGAACCTCATCAAGATCATTCAGCCGTTCCTGTCGGGGCTTCCCAGGAAGGCGAAAGACTGGCAGAGGCTGATAGGTCACCTGGTCTCATTAGAGAAGCTGGTTCCCCAAGGGAAGATACGGCTCAGAACCGTACAATGGAACCTCAAGGCTCTATGGTCCCAGACAGGCTCTCAGAAAACATCGATTCCGGTCCTTCCGGACACGAGGGCAGCCTTAAAATGGTGGCGATGCCAGTCGAACTCCCTCAAGGGGATGCCCCTCGGGTCCTGTCCCCCCGAGTTTCTCCTGTTCACAGACGCCTCCAGCCTAGGGTGGGGAGCCCACCTGCGGGAGGAAACAGCAAGCGGGACCTGGTCGGAGACCGAAAAGCAACTCCACATCAACGTCCTGGAGCTAAAAGCAGTACAAAAGGCATGTCTGCTCTTTGCAAGTCGGTTGAAGGGAAACACCGTGGCCCTAATGTGCGACAACGCCACAGTGGTAGCCTACATCAAGAAACAAGGTGGCATGAAGTCGAAGGAACTGTGCGACCTCACCGTAAACATCCTGCATTGGGCGGACGAGCACCAGGTGACACTGCTAGCAAGGTTCATCCCCGGGAAAAGGAACGTGCTAGCCGACGGCCTCAGCAGGATAGGTCAGATAGTAGGGACGGAATGGTCCCTACACCCAGAAGTGGCCAGACTCATCCTTCAACGCTGGGGCTCCCCGGTGATGGACCTCTTCGCAACGAAGCTCAACGCCAAGTTACCGGTTTATTGCTCCCCGGTACCAGACGAAGGAGCAGCCCTAGAAGACGCCTTCCAGCACAAGTGGGACAACCTGGACGTATATGCCTTTCCCCCCTTCACGCTGCTAAGGCAGGTGCTCAACAGAGTAAGATCCTCCCAAAACCCAAAGATGACTTTGGTAGTGCCCTGGTGGCCGGAGAGAGAGTGGTTCGCAGATCTGAAGGACCTGGCAAGCCACCCGCCGTGGCCTCTGCCCCCCAGGTCAGATCTACTGAGTCAACCTCACTTCCTCAAGTTCCACGACAACCCTCTCTCTCTTCGCCTTCACGCCTGGAGACTATCGAGCGGCTCCTGAAGAAGGAGGGGTACTCCTCCTCCACAGCTAAGAGGATGTCCCTATACCTAAGAAAATCCTCTACCGTGGTCTACCAGGCGAAGTGGGCCGCCTTTACGAAGTGGTGCGCGGCAAAACACATAAGACCTCTTAAAGCCTCGGTCCCTGACATAGCTGACTTTCTCGTGTACCTTAGGGATAAAATAGGGATGTCAATCCCAGCTATTAAAGGAGTACGAGCAGCCTTAGGCCAAGTCTTTCTCCTGAAAGGCATCGACCTGGGGACCTCGAGACACATAGGGATGCTGATTAGAAGTTTCGAACAATCCTGTCCTCCTCAAGCCAGGAGAGTGCCCAGATGGGACCTGGCCAAGGTCCTGAAAATGTTGTGTCGTCCTCCCTTTGAACCCCTCAGAGATATCGGGGACAAAGATCTCACCCCAAGACAGTCTTCTTGCTAGCCTTGGCTTCGGCTAAGAGAGTAGGTGAGATCCACGGTCTCTCCTACGACGTGGCACACTCCAAAGGGTGGAGGGAGGTATCCTTCAAGTTCGTACCCTCCTTTGTAGCAAAGACTCAGAACCCAGCAGTCTGGGACCCGAGGTTTGAAGGTTTCTCAATTCCGGCCATCCCCAAGACAGGCAATACGGAAGACCTGAAGTTATGCCCAGTCAGGACGATCAGGAAATACCTGGAAAGGACGGCTCATCTCCGCCCAGGTGCCAAGAACCTCTTCGTCTCTTCAGGCGTTAATAAGAAGCAAGTGTCCAAGAACACTATTTCCTTCTGGCTGAGACAAGTCATCACTAGGTCTTATGAAGAAGACAAGGTGGCAGTACCAGGCACTTCCTTGGCCTTTGAGAGAAACATGGCAGTGGGGCTGATCCTACAGGCTGGCACTTGGTCACACCAGTCGACCTTCACGGCCCACTATCTCAAAGACTACTCAAGAAAGTCTTTGGATGGATTCTCCATTGGGACAGTCATCGCCGCCCTCCAAGCTGTGTAGCGGCAGGCTGGAAGACGTCCCCAACAGTGAATAGACTCGTCCCTACTTCTTCAGGAGAAGACTCAGTAGAGAAGATGTGAAGAGGTAAGCCTTAAAATATAAGCGTAAGGTTTCCGCTGTTACCCCCTATCCGCTCTCTGTACCCCCGCATTCCGTAGCCCTCCAGGCACCATGTGCCAGACCAAGTGGCAGAATGGCTCTCCCGCCTCCTAAAGTATAAGTCTCCTAAGGAAGTAATTCTCGGTAAGTATTCGTGTTGGAACAAATCAAAAATTTTAAGTAATTTTTATTTTTCCTAACATACTTACAGAGAATTACTTCCGGGTAATGGCCCTCCCTTCCGTCCCCGAGTGCCATTCTTCCATTGCCGGGTTGGGCTAAACGGCGAACTTAATGAGATCCTGACCCGGGAAAGCAGTGACCTGCCCTAATCCGGGCCGCAGGGCTTATCCTGGCGGCGGGGGTAGAAACTATCTGGAGCGAGATAGGGGGGGTAGCGCGGGAAATCTTGGTCGAGATTGAGAGGTCAAGGACCCTCCTAAGGAAGTAATTCTCGGTAAGTATGTTAGGAAAAATAAAAATTACTTAAAACTTTTGATATATATATATATATATATATATATATATATATATATATATATATATATATATATGAGTGTGTATATGATATATATCTGAAGTCCCCTATTATATCGCTACGTTATGTCAATTATCTAATTAAAGTCTCTCTCTCTCTCTCTCTCTCTCTCTCTCTCTCTCTCTCTCTCTCATTACCCCATTCTTTTACTATTTTAGGCAACCCAAGTTATCGATTGAAGTCCCGTATAGTTTACTACAACCCTAACTCCTACGTATATGGCTGCTTCATAGGGGGGGTCCCTCTCCAGCCCCCCCCCCCCTCCCTCCTCTAAGGGGTCAATTCCCCCTCCCTCCATCCTTTTTTTTTTCCTACTAATTATTCTCTGTCACGTCATCCTCCCTCGCTTTGAGGATAATCGTATTTTTTTAGTTATTTTTTTGTTTTTGTTTTTGTTTTTTCTTGTGAGATATTTTACATAATATAATAGTGGTTATTTATAGAATAATTTATATATATATACATATATGTATATATATAAATATATATATACACACACACACACACATATATATATATATATATATATATGTATATATATATAGATATATATATATACACATATTTAAACCTCAAAACTTAGGAAATACATTGTTTTGTTTATGTATAAAAATGTGTATTTTTGTATAGTTTTCACATTATTTTATTACATACTGTATAATGTATATGGATGTATGTATATATTCCTTCTAGATACAAAAGGAAATTTCCAATTCTCTCTCTTCTCTCTCTCTCTCTCTCTCTCTCTCTCTCTCTCAGCTAGGACCATCAAGAGCTGATTATCAAACATGTTGTTGGAGAGAGAGAGAGAGAGAGAGAGAGAGAGAGAGAGAGAGAGAGAGAGAGAGAGAGAGAGTCTGTCTCTCGAGGCTCCACATTATCATCATCATCATCTTATTATTATTATTATTATTATTATTATTATTATTATTATTATTATTATTATTATTATTATTATTATTATTATTACTACTTGTTAAGCTACAACCCTGGTTGGAAAAACAGGATGCTATAAGCCTAGGGGCTCCAATAGGGAAAATAGCTGAGTGAGGAAAAGAAACAAAGAAAAATAGAAGTTAGAATAGTGTGCCCGAGTGTACTCTCAAGCAAGAGAACTCTAACCCAAAACAAAGACCATGGTACATAGGCTATGGCACTACCCAAGATTGGAGAACAATGGTTTGATTTTGGAGTGTCCTTCTCCTAAAAGAGCTGCGTATCATTGTTAAAGTCACTTCTACCCTTTACTCATAACCACCAAGTTATTTCGTTCCCTCTACTGTGAGACTTTTGAACTTCCTTTTTAATCATTATTGAATTAGTGAGATTAATTATTTTAACAACATTGACGATTTTGATAATTATTTATTGATTAAATTAATTAATTATTAATATTTATGAATAATTATATAATTTGTTTTTGTTATATTATTGTTCTTTGCACTCCCCAAGAGAGATTAGTTCACCAAATGTTCAGCTGGGCTCTACAAGGCACTAGAAGAGCTGGAAGACCCAGGCCTACATGGCTGAGGACTATGA
>NW_027169006.1:22500-30000 GCF_036898095.1 Palaemon carinicauda | reverse complement strand
TGTTGTTGTTGTTATTGTTGTTATTTTTAGATTGTTTACTGGTTATTAATAACCTTTGATATTTGTCTGTTGTTATTAATAGTTATATTTTTATGGTTTTCTTGTAATATATTGTTTTGAGAATTTTTTTATTTATTTGGTAAAATTCACCTATTTATCGGAGTGTTCTCTCTCTCTCTCTCTCTCTCTCTCTCTCTCTCTATGTGCGTGTTTATATCATGCCAATTACCGTGATCGGTCAGATAAGAGAGAGTAGGGACTGTATTTTTAAGACCGTCATAATATATGGGACTGACTATGCTAAAAGTAATATTAGTATGTGAAATAAAAAATTGAAAAATATTATTATTATTTTTATTATTATTATTATTATTATTATTATTATTGAGTTGGATAACAATGAAAACGAACAGTTTCTTAATTTGTTGAAATAGGAAAATTGAATAGAAATTTAGTGGCATATTTTGATAATATTAATAGAAATATTTATAATACTATAGTAATTATAGTAGAAATAAGTATTTACAATAATAACATTAGTATTAGTTACAATAGTTGTAGTTATATGAACAATAGTAGTCGTAGTAGTATGTACAATAATAGTAGTAATTGTTCTGTTTACAATAATAACATTAGTTGCAGTTATATTTACAATAACAATAGCAGTAGTAATATCAATATTTACAAAAAATAAAAGTAGTAATAATAGTAGTAGTTGAATGAAAATAGTAGTGGTAAAGAAGTATTGCTATTAGTAGTGATATCAGTGTTTACAATAGCAACATTAGTAGTAGTAGCATTTATAATAACAATAGTAGTAGTAGTAATATCAGTATATACAATAATAGAAGTAAAATAGTAGTAGTAATAGCAGTAGTTAGATTAAAAATAGTAGTAGTAATTGTAGTGATATCATTGTTTACAATAACATTAGTAGTAGTTACATTTATAATAACAATAGTAGTACTAGTAAAATCAATATTTACAAAAAACAAAAGTAGTAGTAATAGTAGTAGTTAGAATAAAAAAGTAGTAGTAGTGATATCAGTGTTTACAATAACAGCATTAGTAGTAGTTACATTTATGATAATAGTAATAGAAGTAATATCAATATATACAAAAGTAAAAGTACTCATAGCAGTAGTTAGAATAAATAAAATAGTAATAATAATAGTAGTGATATTGCTTACAATAACAACATTAGTAGTGGTTAAATTTATAACAAAAGCAACAGTAGTAGTAGCAGTAATATAGATATTTAGAATTTTAGAAGTAGTAATAGCAGTAGTTAGCAAAAAATAACAGTAGTAATTGTAGTGATATCAGTTTTAACAGTAACTACATTAGTAGTAGTTAAATTTATAACAATAGCAGCAATAGTAGTTGTAGCAATATAAATATATACAATAATAGTAGTAGTAGTAATAGCTGTAGTTAGAATGAAAATAGTAGTAGTAGTAGTAATAGTAGTTTTATCATTGTTTTAAAATAACAACAGGAGTTGTATTAGTTATAATTCTAATAGTAGTAGTAGTAGTAGTAATAATAATATTAACAAAAACAAAAGGAGTAATAATAGCAGTAGTTAGAATGAAAATAGCAGTAGTAGTAGTTTTATCATTGTTTTACAATAACAACAGGAGTTGTATTAGTTATAATTCTAATAATAGTAGTAGTAGTAGTAGTAATAATATTTACAAAAACAAAAGGAGTAATAATAGCAGTAGTTAGATTAAAAATAGCAGTAGTAGTAGTAGTAGCATAGTCCTGGCGTCCAAAGACATAATGTGAAACGACGTTAAAGACATCACGAAATGAAAATGCGTGTGAAGACTTTTGAAACACCCTGTACACTGTCCCCTCATGTTCCCCCTCACCTCAGAACGAGGGACTGGATTAATAAGACACCCTCTAAAGAAAAAAATACTCTATTCCCTCCCTCCCTTCTTCCTCCCTCCCCCCTGGATTGTCTCCCTCTTACCCCCCTCCTGTGTGTACAAGATATAATGGTATCGCTTTCTGTGTGTTGGATAAGTTAGTTTTGTTATGGGGAACTTTTTTTTTTTTTTTGATTAATTGAGTTTTTCATTTTTTTTATTATTTCCCTATTGAGTTTATTTGTGTTTTGCCTCTGTTTGTTTAGGGTTTTTTTTTCTTCGGTAATTTGTTATTAAATAGTGTATATATATATATATATATATATGTGTGTGTGTGTGTGTGTGTGTATTCTTAGGGTTAAACATATATTTACATATATCAATGTATGCAATATATATATATATATATATATATCATCACGTGTCAGCTTTCGTGATTTCTACACACACACAATAACAATGACAACAACAACAACAGTAACAACAAATGCAGCCGTTTCTATTCCACTGCTGGACAAAGGCCTCGAACATGTCATGTCACGTCTGAGGTTTGGTCAGTGTTCATCACCACGCTGCCCATTTTTGATTGGTGATGGTGGGAGACTTATGTCTGACAGCTCACAGCAAACTAACCTAGCATGCTAGCATGGGTGTCCCTGACTTATGTCACTAATCATAGTGATTTGCATATATATATATATATATATATGTGTGTGTGTGTGTGTGTATATATAAGCCCTCTATTTATTCACGTTATGCAAAAAGTGTACATATATCGGTGATATACTTTTCCAAAATCGAACTTCACAGTTTTGATCTACCTAACCTAATATATATTTCCTTTTTGACCTCATTTCCTTCTTGACCTCACCCCAAACGGAAACCAACACAAGCAAACTTATGTCAATAACTGCACTTCCTCACAGAAGCCATTAAGGTTTTGATAGCCTACTTAACCCGGCATCTTCAGCAGTTACCCCTGAGCAGTGTTGCCGAGATAGATTAGTGTAAAAACCCCCAAAACAACTCAAAAATCCCCAAAAATGAACCAAAATTCCCCATTTCCACAAATATACTTTTCATCCCGTAGGCTTTACTAATATAGAAATTACTTCATTTTACTTCATATAAGTGCAAGCAAACAAATTACAATGATATAAAGGTTTACTCATCTTTGTTTCTTCGTAGAAATTTGTACGGAATATTCTTATCAGACAGCAAAAATCCCCAAATCTAGGGATTAATCCCCATATCTGGCATCACTGCCTCTGAGGCCAACTCTTTGTTGCTGATTCTGAAGTTTGTATCGCTTCTTTTTTTATGTTTAAACTTCGTTTATGAAGTCACCCTTTTCCCTAATGAAGTTTGGATGTGCTTTGGTCTCTCTTTTGTGGTTATTGTGCTTGAAGGTTTCAAGTTGGCTTAAGAGCGGCGGATGTAAGGGACAGATTAGTTCGCGTAATGCACAATGTCCTGGACTGAGAGACTGACTGTATATATATATATATATATATATATTGTAATTGGAGTTGAAACGTCTTTACTATCTGATTCATAAAAAAATAAACAGTTTATCTATTGTTACAAAAAATATGTGAAAAAAACTGATTATCAAAAAGTTTATTAAAAAAATGTCAAATTTTACTCTTATTTTATAAGCACCCTCCTCCTCTTTTCTACGACGAAATTCATTAATAAATTCATCTTTTCCACTCCATATTTGAATGAATTAACATAATACCACTTAAAATACTTTATTAGTATAGATTGCTCTTGCTTGAGGGTACACTCAGGCACACTATGCTATCTGCTTATTTCATTTCCTCAATGGACTTTTTTTTCCCTTTTGGAGCCCTTGGGGTTATAGCTTCTTGCTCTTCCAACTTGGGTTGTACCTTAGCTAGTGATAATGATATATATATATATATATATATATATATATATTTCTTTTAATTTCCACCTTTCTCGTGTGAAAAGCTAAAATGTTAATGTTGCTCAGTTAGTAACTTCAATGCTTTCACTCTTAAGAGTCTATAGTCAATTCTTTTTAGTTAGGCAGATATGCACCGACTTGCTGCGGGGCCCTTTTAGCTCGGAAAAGTTTTTTGATCGCTGATTGGTTGGACAAGATAATTCTGACCAATCAGAGAGCAGGAAATTTTTCCGAGCTAAAAGGGCACCCGCTGCGAGTCGGTGCAAATGCGCCTCATTAAAAAAAATTGAGTCTAGTTCAATGTAAAGGTAAGGTTGAATTTTCATGTTATTTCACCTATAATTGTTCGTTGACATGCATTGTTATTTAGCAAATATACAAAAAAAGTAAATTTTCGAAACTGACATCCAAATACAACTCATTTTACTACGACCCATTCATAATTATTTCTACCATTCATTCATTCTTACTTGCTTTGGTATTGTGTGTGATGTCGTTTCCTCTACCCACTCTGGCTTTAGATGGCTTAACCCCAATTGTTTGAAAGGCTTTTTTACCCTCCTATTTCTTTTTGACATTCTGTCTGACCTCGAAGACATTATTGTCAAGTTGTGGTTTGAGATTTTTTGAATAGTTTTTCATGAATTGCTTTTGGGGTCAGGTCATTCTTCCTGTTTCATGGCGGGATGTTTTGCATAATTTTTTCTGTTATGATACAGTTTCTTATCATCAGTTTGGTTAGAGTTCTCTTGCTTGAGGGTACACTCGGGCACACTGTTCTATCTAGTTTCTCTTCCTCTTGTTTTGTTAAAGTTTTTATAGTTTATATAGGAAATCTTTATTTCTGTGTTTTTGCTGTTCTTAAAAATATTCTATTTTTCCTCACTGGGCTATTTTCCCTGTTGGAGCCCCTGGGCTCATAGCATCCTGCTTTTCCAACTAGGGTTGTAGCTTAGCATTTATTAATAATAATAATATTTTTCTTTTGTTATTTAGTAAATTATGAAGTAATATATACAAAAATACTGTATATACATCCCTTTCTGAGTGGGGGATACCTTAACATGGTAAAAAGGTTACCCATACTAGGTTGGTTTGCTGGGAGCAATTAGAGAGAGATCTCCCACCATCACCAATCTTCAGCGGCCAGCGTGGTGGTGAAAATGTCCGGACCCCAGACATGATTAAGGGCACGTCTGAGGCCTTTGTTCTGCATTTGACTAGACACGGCTGCGTTTAATGTTGATGTTATACACACACACACACACACACACATATATATATATATATATATATTATTATATTGCTACCCCTATACCCTCTACAGTCATATAACTACCAAACTAACAATTTTCTGCTAAAGCAACAGAGGCATAGAAGATATTTGCTGAGAGAGAGAGAGAGAGAGAGAGACCCCATATGTTCTTTTGCAGCAGTAACTTAATATACATCTTGTTTTTATTGGCACAACCATTCCTGGATACCTCTCGTGCTGACTCTGTGTGTTTCAGTAAACCCTTTTATTTCCTTCTGCTAAGTCAGAAGAATCATTTCTTATATTTAGTCCCCGTTGCGTTGCCAGATGTATGGTTTTTGTTTTAACCCTTTCCTGTTTCCATGCTGCCAGATGTATGATGCTGTAACTCTTTTTTTGTCTGTGGCAGATTGTTTATATTATTTGTGTTATGTTGTCTTTATTATTCTTGTGTACGAGACAGAGAAAGAAAGTCTTAATAAACACCATAAAGATAATTTATTAATTGTACTTTTTGATAACTTTAATGCACATTCAAATATTGCATGTTGTATATAGAGGTATATTTTATGATCATCTTCCTTATAAAGAGCCTTTTGACCTACACAAACTCCTACGTCGAATACCTTTAGTGATTACGCTTATGTTTACGTACATCAATACTTGAACAGTATTTTATATGTCGATTGTTCAAAAGGATCCTATTGCTATAGCTATCACGGGAGGCTTTATGCCAGAACTTGCTGATGGTTTGTGGTGGTCGCAAATTTGTTCGTTTGATCAATCCCTAGGGGCCCCTTTGTTTTACTATTCGAGGGACCACTGTATATATATATATATATATATATGTATATATATATGTATGTATATATATGTATATATATATATATATATATGTATATATATATTTATATATATATATGTATATATATATACTGTATATATATATATATATATATATATCATTAGCCATTACTAGTCCACTGACGGACAAAGGCCTCAGACATGTCTTTCCACTCTTGTCTATTTATAGCCTTTCTGTGCCAGTTTATATTATAACCTCAAATTTTCCTAGTTTGTCAATCCATCCTCTTCTCTTCCTTCCTCTGCTTTCTTTTATAATCTCTAGGATCCATTCTGTTATTTTCAATGTCCATCTATTGTCTGTCATTCTCATTATATGTCCTGACAATTTCTTATTTTACAAGTTGTTAGAATATCCTCTATTTAAGATTGCTGTCGTCGGAAATGAGATTATGAAAAGTAAAATTCCACTTTCTCTAAAAGTTAAAGTATTGACTCAAATGGTCATACCAGTTTTAACTCATGCATCGGAAACTTGGAGCCTTATTTAAGTCTTAAAACATGAGCTAGTTACAACTCAAAGAGCTAAGGAAAGAATAATGATGGGAATAACACTAGGAGATAGAAAAAGAGCAACATGGATACGAGAGGAAACTATATGTGTATATATATATATATATATATATATACACACACACAATGTTCATGCTATTGTAAGTTTAATGCATTGAAATTTTATGTATAACACACTCATACTCACAGACACAAGTATGTTAATTACTTTATGTGCACATATGTATACATACATATTTATCACATACATAATCAAATACGCATATGCCTACCTGGATTAGCGAGCTCGCCCGCGCGCACTAAGCCAACCAACCATCTGCATGATTGACAGCTCTGGTCTGAAATTCTTTGAGGAGGAAATTGGGGTTTTTTGCTGACGTAGGCAAAACACTATTCTTAGGAATTTGGACCGGAAACAAAATGAAAGCTGTAATGGCGGGTGATGCCTGGCTGGTGTGCCCTTGTAATTTCGTGCATGGCGGGAGAGAGAGAGAGAGAGAGAGAGAGAGAGAGAGACTTGGGGCTTCTTCATGGCTGGAATAAAGAATGGAATTGAAATGGGGGTTTGATAATAAAATAGGGATTTATGCTAAATTGGAAAGGAGAGAGAGAGAGAGAGAGAGAGAGAGAGAGAGGCTTGGAGTTTCTCCTTGGCTGGAATAAGGAGTGGAATTGAAATGGGGGGTTTGATAATAAAATAGGGATTTAGTGTAAAATGGAAAGGAGAGAGAGAGAGAGAGAGAGAGAGAGAGAGAGAGAGGCTTGGAGTTTCTCATTGGCTGGAATAAGGAGTGGAATTGAAATGGGGGGTTTGATAATAAAATAGGGATTTAGTGTAAAATGGAAAGGAGAGAGAGAGAGAGAGAGAGAGAGAGAGAGAGGCTTGGAGTTTCTCCTTGGCTGGACTAAGGAGTGGAATTGAAATGGGGGTTTGATAATAAAATAGGGAGTTAGTGTAAAATGGAAAGAGAGAGAGAGAGAGAGAGAGAGAGAGAGAGAGAGACTTGGGGCTTCTCCATGGCTGGAATAAGGAGTGGCATTGAAATTGGGAGTTTGAT
>NW_027169006.1:10000-15000 GCF_036898095.1 Palaemon carinicauda | reverse complement strand
CTGTTTGTATCGTAGGAAGTCGAACTTACAATCACCCCATTCATAATATTTAAAGGGCCACCTATACCCCACGTCACAACAAGCGCTTATTTTATGAATGAATGGGTCGTAGTACACGTATGGTAGTGTTGCCATACAGTGGTGGTCTTGAACACTTTTTATTTTTACCTGCCTTTATGAAGCAGTTTTAATTGCTAGTTTATAAGAAGTAGAAAATGAATAATGATGATTATTCATTTTTGTTAAAGTATGAATGTACAGTTAGTGTAAGTGTACAGTGTACAGTGGCTCCTCAGCAAGCAGATATTTGAGTTGATAATGTCCCTTTAATCTGTACATCTCATTTGTAATTCTCGTTGTGATTTTTAATTACAAATTTTATTTTTAGAATAACATCCGATTTATTTTGTCTTCATTTACACAAAAATTTGCTTATTGAGAAAGTTTTCTGAAGAAATATTTTAATTCTTTTATTCTACCTTGTTTCGAGTATAGTTCACCTGTCTGGTCTCCAGCTGCTGATTGTCATCTTAATTTGTTGGACAGGAACTTGCGGTCTATTAAATTTCTTAGATTTCTGGCACCGTCGTTCAATTAGTTCATTATACATGTTGCATAAGATTTTTCATAATTCTGACCATCCTTTACAATCAGATCTTCCCGGACAGTTCCATCCTGTTCGTAATATTAGGCAGGTAGTTAATTCTAATAGTCAGGCCTTCTCCATCATGAGGCTCAATACTACACAGTATTTCTGGAAGTTTATTCCAGCTGTGACCAAGTTGTGGAATGATCTTCCTAATCAGGGAGTTGAAGCGGTGGAACTTTAGAAGTTCAAACTTTTAAACATTTTACTTTTAGATTATTTTCTGTTGTATAGGTTGACGTAAGTCGCGTTTCAAACTTTATATATGATTAATGCATTTTAACACTGTTTTTTATTAATTCTCATATATAGTTTATTATTATTTTCTCTATTTCCTTTTTTCACTGGGCTATATTTCCTGTTGGAGCCCTTGGGCTTATAGCATCCTGCTTTTCCAACTAGGAATGTAGCTCTTAAAGGTTTAAAGGCCACTCATGAATGGCAGAGGCAAGGGAGAGTGACATTGCCCCATCAAGCAGGACAATGCCCTAGAGACTGACCATATATACCATGTGATCAGCACCCAAGTCCCCTCTCCACCCAAGCTGGGACCAGGGAGGGCAAGACAATGGCTACTGACGACTCGGTAGATAGACCTATAGGCTCCCCCTCCCCCTATCCTTAGCTCACAAGGATGGTGAGATTGCATCGACCAAAGGAACTAACGAGTTTGAGCTGGACTCGAACCCCAGTCTGGCGTTCACCAGTCAGGAACGTTACCACATCGGCCACTACAACCCTAATTCTGATCATATTTAATATTGTTATTGTTATTTTGTGGTCATATTAAGAAATATTCGTAATATTGCTGATGTAACTTTATGGGTTGAATTATTATTATTATTATTATTATTATTATTATTATTATTATTGCTACTTTGTTACCTGTCTCTTAGAGAGAGAGAGAGAGAGAGAGAGAGAGAGAGAGAGTCTTGCTACCTGTCTCGTAGAAGTTAGAGAGAGAGAGAGAGAGAGAGAGAGAGAATTTTTGATACCTGTCTCTTAGAAATTAGAGAGAGTTTTGCTACCTGTCTCTCAGAGAGAGAGAGAGAGAGAGTTTTTCTACATGCATCTTAGAAGTTAGAGAGAGAGAGAGAGAGAGAGAGAGAGAGAGAGAGAGTTTTGCTACCTGTATCTTAGAAGTTAGAGAGAGAGGGAGAGAGAGTTTTGCTACCTGTCTCGTACAAGTTGAGAGAGAGAGAGAGAGAGAGAAAGAGAGAGAGAGAGAGTTTTGCCACCTGTCTTAGAATTGAGAGAGAGAGGGAGAGAGAGTTTTGCTACCTATCTCGTAGAAGTTGAGAGAGAGAGAGAGAGAGAGAGAGAGAGAGAGAGAGCTAAATCTGGTCCCTCATCGCAGTGTCTTCAACAATTCTTCAGAGAAATCTGGTCTTATTCCTCGCTTCGTATGCAAATTGCCTCATTAAATATGGTAATATCTTTATATATTTCCCTGTCGCTTTTATACCTTCACTTATTGGTGTAGTTACATGAATAAAGTGTATAATGAATTAATTATTTTTAGGTAATATTCCAAGAGAACTTTAAATCCTTAAATAAAGTGTATAATGAATTAATTATTTTTAGTTAATATTCCAAGAGAACTTAAAATCATTCAATGAAGTGTACTAATGAATTAATTATTTTTAGTTAATATTCCAAGAGAACTTAAAATCATTCAATAAAGTGTATAATGAATTAATTTTGTTTAGTTAATATTCCAAGAGAACTTTAAATCATTCAATAAAGTGTATAATGAATTAATTATTTTTGGTTAATGCTCCAAGAGAACTTCAAATCCTTCATTCATTCATTCATTAGTTAATATTACTTAACGTAATATTAGCTGTACTAGTCAGGGACACCCATACTAGGTTGGTTTGCTGTGAGTGATCAGACGAAAGTCTCCCACCATCACCAATATACACTAGCCAGCGTGGTGATGAAAACAGGCCAAACCTCAGACATGAATTGACATATCTATATCTGAGGCCTTTATCCTGCAGTGGACCAGAATTTGATGCGTTTGTTTTTGTTGTATATGCTTGATTCTGAAGACTCTCTCTCTCTCTCTCTCTCTCTCTCTCTCTCTCTCTCTCGTCTTACACTAGTAATCCTCATGTTCCTTCCACCCTTCACTCTCCTCCCTCTCTCCCTCTCTCCCTCTCTCACAGCCCCTTCTCTAGTCAGGCAATCTTCTAAGTGTCTAAACATTCATGGCTTCAGTGTTGAAGCTTCTCTCTTCTTGTTTTATTTGTTTTGTCTTTGTTTCCCTCTTTTGTTAAGGACTGTTTTTGTATTTTTTGGGCTGTTTATGCTTTTGTTAAGCATTGGGTCCCAAGGCCTGTTTTTTGTCTTTTGATTGATTTATAATGAATTACTGGTTTGTTTTAGCTTAAATTCGATTTAATTATGAACTATTGGTCTGCTTGAGCTTAAATTTCACTGAAATCTGAAAGATTGATTGTGGTTCTTCCCAGTTATTATTATAATTTGATTCTAGTATATTCGGAATTACTGATTAGTTTGAGCTTAAAATCTGTTTAATTATGAATTATTGGTCTGTTTGAGCTTAAATTCTATTTAATTATGAACTATTGGTCTGTTTGAGCTTAAATTCTATTTAATTATGAACTGTTGGTCTGTTTGAGCTTACATTTTGAGCTTAAATTCTATTTAATTATGAACTGTTGGTCTGTTTGAGCTTAAATTTTGAGCTTAAATTCTATTTAATTATGAACTGTTGGTTTGTTTGAGCTTAAATTTTGAGCTTAAATTCTATTTAATTATGAACTGTTGGTCTGTTTGAGCTTAAATTCTATTTAATTATGAACTATTGGTCTGTTTGAGCTTAAATTCTATTTAATTATGAACTGTTGGTCTGTTTGAGCTTAGATTCTATTTAATTATGAACTGTTGGTCTGTTTGAGCTTAAATTTTGAGCTTAAATTCTATTTAATTATGAACTGTTGGTCTGTTTGAGCTTAAATTTTGAGCTTAAATTCTATTTAATTATGAACTGTTGGTCTGTTTGAGCTTAAATTCTATTTAATTATGAACTATTGGTCTGTTTGAGCTTAAATTTTATTCAATTATGAACTATTGGTCTGTTTGAGCTTAAATTCTATTTAATTATGGACTATTGGTCTGTTTGAGCCTTAAATTTTAAGCTTGAATTTTATTCAATTATGAACTATTGGTCTGGTTGAGCTTAAATTTCATTGAAATCCGAAGGACTGATTCTTGTTCTTTCCAGTTATCGTTATAATTTGAACCATGGTATCATCACCCACTGTACACTCGAAGTGGAACACTGTATATAGTCAGCTATTAACCAAATTTAATGATTACCAGAGCGTACTAACATCGGATGTGTTCAGCACTCGAATGGGTGACCACCGAGAAAAGTCAGAAGTATTTTATATCATTTCTTTGAACACCACGAACGGCAAAGTAGATCTTAGATGCTAGTGTACGCGTCCCGTCAAAAAATGACTTGTATATATTAGGTTGGTAATTCAAGCGAACGCACCCCTTCTCTACCAGTGTATGATTACTCCCTCTCTCGCCGCTTCCCGAGGGACGGGGATAGCTCAGCGTGATAGGAAAGAAATAGCATTTGTTTCTGTGCATCTCCCCGTCCCCTCAGATAGAGGCGAGAGGGAATAGTCATACACTGGTGAAAGGGGGATGCGTGTGTGTGCATATTTAACTAAATATTTGGCCTTCATTTTTGCCTGGCCTTCTATATATTCAGTTTATTATTATTATTATTATTATTATTATTATTATTATTATTATTATTACTTGCTAAGCTACAACCCTAGTTGGAAAATCAGCATGCTATAAGCCCAGGGGCCCCAACAGGGGAAATAAGGAAATAAATAAACTACAAAAGATGTAGTTAAACAATTGAAATAAAATGTTTTAAAAACAGTAACAAAATTGAAATAAATCTTTCATATATAACTACAAAACCTTCAATAAATAAACAAGAGGAAGAGAAATAAGATAGAACAGTGTGCCCGAGTGTACTCTCAAGCAAGAGAACTCTACCCCAAGACAGTGGAAGACCATGGTGCAGAGGATATGGCACTACCCCTAGGCCAGAGAACAATGCTTTGATTTTGGAGTGTCCTTCTCCCAAAAGAGCTGCTTAGCATAGCTTAAGAGTCTCTTCTACCCTTACTAAGAGGAAAGTGACCACTGGACAATTACAGTGCAGTAGTTAACCCCTTGAGAGTAAAATAATTGTTAGGTAATCTCGGTGTTGTCAGGTGTGTAAGGACAGAAGGGAATCTGTAAAGAATAGGCCAGACTATTCAATATATGTGTAGGCAAAGGAAAATGAATCGTA
>NW_027169006.1:0-2500 GCF_036898095.1 Palaemon carinicauda | reverse complement strand
AACAACAACATCGGGGACAGGAAGTTTGAGCGAGCAAGAATAAAGATGACAGTATAAAAAGAGTGTTTGCGCGCGAGCACGTGCGTGCGTATATACGCTTCAGTGATGGGTATGAAAATAGATGGTTTATTATTATCCGTTTAAAGAAAGACAAAAGCATTCCGCTGTGAGAGAGAGAGAGAGAGAGAGAGAGAGGAGAGAGAGAGAGAGAGAGAGAGAGAGAGAGAGGAAACAATAGATGCTTAACAGGTACGTGCTACTGTTGCCATATGATTGTCCATTGTTTATGTTTGGGTTCCGACTAAACTCCGGTAGATTTGCGATCTTACTAATCCCATCTCTAGTATATCTCCATCTCCCATTCTCACCACACGTCCAGACCATCTAAATTATATAAGCACTAGATATTAGTGTATTTCCGCTGACAAATGATAGAGAATAAATTATTTTCAGAACATGAATGATGTTATTGCAATTGAACGAGGAGATCTGGCAGCTATTTAACTTTTATGGTGTTTCTATTGTCTAGATCCCATTCTGTTTATTTTCCGGTAGGAATAGACTTTTTCCATATTGTTTCGGACGAAGGAATCTGTGCTTTCCAATTCAGGTAGAGACTGGTTTTAGATTGCAAACTATCTCTCTCTCTCTCTCTCTCTCTCTCTCTCTCTCTCTCTCTCTCTCTCTCTCTCTCTCTTTAAAAATTAAAAAATTATTATTATGTCTTTTGTCCTGACTTTATTTTTAAAGGCAAAGAGAGTTCCAAAGGGCCATTTATGTCAGGGCAGAAATACCCTCATTATTATTATTATTACTTATCAAAATATTCTACTTATATCTATTATAATTATTAAAGAATTTCTTCTCAAATATTCTCACAAATGTTACTATAAATCATGTTTCTAATATATCAAATACATCTTATCAAACTACATTGTCTAGTTAATGGTTATATAATTCCAGCACAAAAATAGAATATGTAGAAAGGGCCTCGAAAAACAAGAAATGTCCTCTGAAACAGGGGTAGATTTCTCCGTAGAATTTACCCATGTGGAAAAATTCTGAAACAAGGATAGATTGTTCCGTAGAGTTTCCTAACGATAACATTCTCTTATAACAGTTGCATCTTGCAAGAAAGTTGCATTTTTTGCTTGCTTGACATTGTCTTAAATGCATGCTTCACATCCACTGCCATCCGGTGTCATGGCAAAGTCCTTAGTGACATTTCCATTGTCAGTCTCGTCTGGAACACTGGGCCAGACGTAATTTTGTTTCGAAATCAATTTTTGTTATATGTTTTTATTTTTTTAAATTGTTTGTTGATTTCCTTCACATACATACACACACACACACACACACACACACATATATATATATATATATATTATATATATATATATATATATATATATATATATATATATATATATATATATATATATATACACTTTATCATTATAGCACATTTTGTTATTAAAAACCACAAGTTTTATTATTATTATTATTATTATTATTATTATTATTATTATTACTTACTAAGCTACAACCCTAGTTGGACAAGCAGGACACTATAAGCCCAAGCGCTCAAACAGGGAAAAATAGCCCAATGAGGAAAGAAAATATGTAATAAATAATGATAAATTTCATTTTAAGATTAATAAAAGCATTAAAATAGATTATGTATTATACAAACTACGAAAAGAGACTCGTTGTGTCCACCATGAAAATATCTAATCTTATTTTTTGTAGTTGTAAAACTCCAACTGTTAGATTTATGACTTTTCCCGTAGACCTAACCGGTGTCTTTGTAGCCGGGACAGTGTCCTGGCGGTTTCTGAAGCAGATAGGCCTATGGCCCAGTTCTCCTTCGAGTATTAAATGTATCTACCGATCGTCTAGGGGGGAAGGGGGAGAAGGGCCTATTTTTAGGCCTATTTCATTCATCTTCGTAAATTTATCTCACGTTCAAAATATAACGTAGGCGCACATTGTTCCATTCCTGTATTTCATAGGCCGATGGTATATCTTTTTCTATTTTTTTGTGTTTAAATAGGGAATTATTTATATGAATTATTATATAGACTTTTATATAATTTTTGAGGTTATTACTTTATTTTTAGACGTATAGGCCTATGAAATATTTCACATTGCCCATTCTGTTATTTTCTATAGGCCTTTTGTGTCCTTTTCTCATTTCGTGTGTTTAATTAAAGAATTTTGATATGACATATTGTATAGACTATTCTATATAATTTTTTAGGTTATTACTTGATTTTTAGATGTATAGGCCTATGAAATATTTTCACATTGCCCATTCTGTTATTTCTATAGGACTAGGCATCTTTTTCTCATTTCATGTGTTTAATTAGACCTATTCTTTATGACTTATTATATTCACTGATTTATATATTTTTTGAGATCATACCCTTTTTTTCGAGACGTATAGGCCTATGCAATATTTTCCTAATTCGGGGGACAATTCTTTAGACCTATATAGAAA
>NW_027169004.1:37500-40000 GCF_036898095.1 Palaemon carinicauda | reverse complement strand
GTGAAAAATCTTATGCAACATACATAATGAACTAATTGAACGACGGTGCCAGAGATTAATATCTAGATCAGGAATAAGAAATTTAATAGACCGTAAGTTTCTGTCCAACAAATTAAGATGAGAATCAGCAGCTGAACACCAGACAGGAGAACAATACTCAAAACAAGGTAGAATGAAAGAATTAAAACACTTCTTCAGAATAGATTGATCACCGAAAATCTTGAAAGACTTTCTCAATAAGCCTATTTTTTGTGAAATTGAAGAAGACACAGACCTTATATGTTTCTCAAAAGTAAATTTACTGTCGAGAATCACACCTAAAATTTTGAAAGAGTCATACATATTTAAAGAAACATTATCAATACTGAGATCCGGATGTTGAGGAACCACCGTCCTTGACCTACTTACAATCATACTTTGAGTTTTGTTAGGATTCAACTTCATACCCCATAATTTGCACCATGCACTAATTCTAGCTAAATCTCTATTAAGGGATTCACCAACCCTAGATCTACATTCAGGGGATGGAATTGATGCAAAGAGAGTAGCATCATCTGCATATGCAACAAGCTTGTTTTCTAGGCCAAACCACATGTCATGTGTATATAGTATGAAAAGTAATGGGCCAAGAACACTACCCTGTGGAACACCGGATATCACATTCCTATAATCACTATGGTGCCCATCAACAACAACTCTTTGAGATCTATTACTTAAAAAATCAGTAATAATGCTAAGAAACGACCCACCCACTCCCAACTGTTTCAGTTTGAAAATAAGGGCCTCGTGATTAACACGGTCAAAGGCAGCACTAAAATCAAGGCCAATCATACGAACTTCCCGACCACAATCAAGGGATTTCTGTACAGCATTGGAGATTGTAACGAAAACCAAATTGCAAACTAGGGAGTAGATGATTACCTTCAGCAAACCTATTAAGACGTTTAGCCAGAAGACGTTCAAAAACTTTAGATAATATGGGAGTTATGGAAATTGGGCGGTAATCAGTGGGACTTGAGCTACCACAAACACATTTACATAGAGGAGTAACATTACCAATTCTCCAACTAGTGCTAAAAGCTCCTCTTCTTGCTAACTTGCGCAAAATAACAGATAACTTTGGAGCTAAGAAATCTGCTGTCTTTATAAAAAACAAAGGAAAAATACCATTTGGGTCTACACCTCCATAAGCATCAAGGTCCATCAACAGAGCTTTAATCTCACGAGATCGAAAAGCTAAACTAGTTAGTTTAGCCTCAGGAAAACAGGAATGAGGAAGTTCAAGTTTTTCATTACTCTGTTTACTGTCAAAAACATCAGCCAAAAGGGTTGCCTTTTCCTTTGGACAGTGAGTGACTGAGCCATCTGGTTTAAGTAAAGGAGGAACTGTTGCATCTACACCAAAGAGTGCAGATTTAAGGGTAGACCACCATTTATGTTCCTGAGTTGTACCAGAAAGTGTTTCTTTTATGGTTAAATTGTACTCCTTTTCAGTTGAGGCATAAACTCTCTGAGCAAAAGCTCGAAGCTGAGTATAGTTGTTCCAGGTCAAATCTGATCTGTTACCCTTCCAAAGTTGATAGGCCTCCTGCTTCTCCAAAAAAGCACGTCTACAATCATCATTGAACCACGGTTTGTCCTTCACTCGGTACCTTAGCACACGAGAAGGGATACGCCTATCAATTATGTTGACTAGATTCTCATTCAAAGGGACAACAGGATCTACACTATTATATAATTGTGACCAATTCAAGCACCAAAGATCATGTAAAATCCCATTCCAGTCTGCTTGGGATTTCATATAAATTTTACAAGAATATGATATATCAGGGACAGGCTGCTCAGTCTTCACTAATAATGAAATCAAGGCATGATCAGATGTCCCGACTGGAGAACCAACCTTACCAGTTATAACGCCAGGGGAGTCAGTGTATACAAGGTCCAAGCAATTACCAGACCTGTGAGTAGCTTCATTTATGATTTGCTCACAGCCTGATTCAGAGGCAAAGTCTAAAGCTCTTAAGCCATGGCGATCGGTAGGAGAGATAGAACCTAACCACTCCCTATGGTGAGCATTAAAATCACCAACAAAGACAAAAGAAGCCTTTCTATCATCTTCTTGTATCTTAGCCATAATGGTAAGAAGACAATCGAAGATAGAATCATCCATGTCTGGATTCCGGTAGATCGAACATAAATAAAAGTTGTTATGCCTGCCACAAACTTTTATTACCTGAATCTCATGACATCCACATTGATAGCAGGACTTATGAGAAGCAGGGTACTCTGTCCTAATATACACCGCCATTCCCCTGGCCCTAGGGATGGCATCACGTTTCAACATTATTGGCTTCTTAAAACCAGTTATAAGGAGCTCAGATGAGTGCCTCATATTAGAAACCAAAGTTTCTGAGCACAAAAGAATATCATACTGTCTGGACGCAACTGTAAGGTCTTGGATATTTGCATGAAGACCACGAATATTGCAATACAGAAGACG
>NW_027169004.1:25000-27500 GCF_036898095.1 Palaemon carinicauda | reverse complement strand
GACCCACCCACTCCCAACTGTTTCAGTTTGAAAATAAGGGCCTCGTGATTAACACGGTCAAAGGCAGCACTAAAATCAAGGCCAATCATACGAACTTCCCGACCACAATCAAGGGATTTCTGTACAGCATTGGAGATTGTAACGAAAACCAAATTGCAAACTAGGGAGTAGATGATTACCTTCAGCAAACCTATTAAGACGTTTAGCCAGAAGACGTTCAAAAACTTTAGATAATATGGGAGTTATGGAAATTGGGCGGTAATCAGTGGGACTTGAGCTACCACAAACACATTTACATAGAGGAGTAACATTACCAATTCTCCAACTAGTGCTAAAAGCTCCTCTTCTTGCTAACTTGCGCAAAATAACAGATAACTTTGGAGCTAAGAAATCTGCTGTCTTTATAAAAAACAAAGGAAAAATACCATTTGGGTCTACACCTCCATAAGCATCAAGGTCCATCAACAGAGCTTTAATCTCACGAGATCGAAAAGCTAAACTAGTTAGTTTAGCCTCAGGAAAACAGGAATGAGGAAGTTCAAGTTTTTCATTACTCTGTTTACTGTCAAAAACATCAGCCAAAAGGGTTGCCTTTTCCTTTGGACAGTGAGTGACTGAGCCATCTGGTTTAAGTAAAGGAGGAACTGTTGCATCTACACCAAAGAGTGCAGATTTAAGGGTAGACCACCATTTATGTTCCTGAGTTGTACCAGAAAGTGTTTCTTTTATGGTTAAATTGTACTCCTTTTCAGTTGAGGCATAAACTCTCTGAGCAAAAGCTCGAAGCTGAGTATAGTTGTTCCAGGTCAAATCTGATCTGTTACCCTTCCAAAGTTGATAGGCCTCCTGCTTCTCCAAAAAAGCACGTCTACAATCATCATTGAACCACGGTTTGTCCTTCACTCGGTACCTTAGCACACGAGAAGGGATACGCCTATCAATTATGTTGACTAGATTCTCATTCAAAGGGACAACAGGATCTACACTATTATATAATTGTGACCAATTCAAGCACCAAAGATCATGTAAAATCCCATTCCAGTCTGCTTGGGATTTCATATAAATTTTACAAGAATATGATATATCAGGGACAGGCTGCTCAGTCTTCACTAATAATGAAATCAAGGCATGATCAGATGTCCCGACTGGAGAACCAACCTTACCAGTTATAACGCCAGGGGAGTCAGTGTATACAAGGTCCAAGCAATTACCAGACCTGTGAGTAGCTTCATTTATGATTTGCTCACAGCCTGATTCAGAGGCAAAGTCTAAAGCTCTTAAGCCATGGCGATCGGTAGGAGAGATAGAACCTAACCACTCCCTATGGTGAGCATTAAAATCACCAACAAAGACAAAAGAAGCCTTTCTATCATCTTCTTGTATCTTAGCCATAATGGTAAGAAGACAATCGAAGATAGAATCATCCATGTCTGGATTCCGGTAGATCGAACATAAATAAAAGTTGTTATGCCTGCCACAAACTTTTATTACCTGAATCTCATGACATCCACATTGATAGCAGGACTTATGAGAAGCAGGGTACTCTGTCCTAATATACACCGCCATTCCCCTGGCCCTAGGGATGGCATCACGTTTCAACATTATTGGCTTCTTAAAACCAGTTATAAGGAGCTCAGATGAGTGCCTCATATTAGAAACCAAAGTTTCTGAGCACAAAAGAATATCATACTGTCTGGACGCAACTGTAAGGTCTTGGATATTTGCATGAAGACCACGAATATTGCAATACAGAAGACGACATTGACGAAATCTAGGACGTACTGGTCCCGGATTTCGCTCAATGTCTCCAGACAGCATAAGAATTAATAGAAATAAAAAAGAGACATCATACTTAAAAACTAGATTAACAAGAATTATAACAAAAACAATACGTACAGAATTATAAACAAAGTGATTAATGATACCCATAGACTATAGTAAAAAGTCGGAAAAACTGGTCAACATGGAGGAGCCGATACACCATGCAAGGCTAAATACCCTCCAGGATAGCCACTTCAACTGAAGGGAGGACAGTAAGGATGGTTTTGAGAAGAAAAAGAATCAGAAAAAGGAAAAGACAACCTCTTGATAAACCACCAGGCATCCATGGCCCTTCTATTAAGCCTGCCCAACACACCATTTCAAAAAAACAAGAGGAAGAAAAAAAAATAAGATAGAATAGTGTGCCTGAGTGTACCCTAAAGCAAGAGAACTCCAACCCAAGACAGTGGAAGACCATGGTACAGAGGCTATGGCACTACCCAAGACTAGAGAACAGTGGTTTAATATTGGAGTGTCCTTCTCCTAGAAGAGCTGCTTACCACAGCTAAAGAGTCTCTTCTACCCTTACCAAGAGGAAAGTACACTGAACAAATTGCAGTACAGTATTTGACCCCTTGGGTGAAGAAGTGTTAAGTATCTCATTGTTGTCAGGTGTATGAGGAAAGACGAGAATATGTAAAGAATAGGCCAAACTATTCTGTGTAAGTGTAGGCAAAGA
>NW_027169003.1:240000-266149 GCF_036898095.1 Palaemon carinicauda | reverse complement strand
AAGCTTGATGATATGAGCAGACGTACCTTGCGGCCTGAAATGCATTGCAACTTAACCTAACTACTTGAACGTCTCTTATTGAATACGATCAGAAAAAGATTATCATAACTCTGGAACACGCCTGGACTCGGTACCATAGCAAATATTTAAACATAATCTTTTAAAGTGAAAGACTATTCATGTACTGATGAATATACATATCAAGTCTAAAAATGAAAATAGCACAGGTACGGGAAATTGCATTGCTGTTGAAAAGAAATAAATTATCACAATAGAAGAGGCATCATATAAAGTTAATACCGCAGAGGCAGTCATAGTCTTCAATCACAAGCGCATAAAAGAGGGTCTCCTGGTATATATATATATATATATATATATGTATATATATAAGTTTATATAATCGTATAATCCTTAAATGCAGTTAGCACTTAATTTCTGACTACTTTTAGAGCCTCTAGTGGCATGATTGATGGCAATCTTGCTTTACATTCGAAGAGACTAGAGTTCGGTCCCAGTATGAGGTAGAAATTTATATGCATATCTATTTGTATAATATATATATATATATATATATACACATGTATATATACATATATATATATACATGTATATATACATATATATGCATATTAATATATATATGTGTGTATATATATACATATAATTATATTTATGTGTATATTCTATATATGTATATATTCTATATTCATATATATATATATATATATATAAACACATAATCATATATATATATATATATATATAAATACACATAATCATATATACATATATATACACTTATATTCATATATATATATATGTATATATATATGTATATATATATGCATATATATATATATATATATATTAGTATTATTATTATTATTATTATCACTATCCAAGCTATAACCCTAGTTGGAAAAGCAAGATGCTATAAGCCTAGGGGCTCCAACAGGGAAAAATAGCCCAGTGAGGAAAGGAAATAAGGAAATAAATAAATGAAGAGAACAAATTAACAATAAATCATTCTAAAATAAGAAACAACTTCAAAACAGAAATGTCATATAATAAACTATCAACAACATCAAAAACAAATATGTCATAAATAAACTATAAAAAGACTATGTCTGCCTGGTCAACAAAAAAGCATTTGCTCCAACTTTGAACTTTTGAAGTTCTACTGATTCAACCACCCGATCAGGAAGATCATTCCACAACTTGGTCACAGCTGGAATAAAACTTCTAAACATATATGTATATATGTATATATATCATTATATATATGTATATATACATATATACATATATATATATATATATATATATATATTAATATATATTTGTGTGTATATATATACATATACCATATATATATAAGTATATGTGTATATATTTATAAAACCATATACTGATTTCTTCTTCCCAGGTTTATGCTTATTCAAGTCCCCATTCAGGAATGTCGTTTTTAATTAATCTTTTGTAATTACTTTGTTATTCTGTCATTTCCTCCCATATTGTTTTCTCTCTCATATCATATCCAATGTACTCCTTCCATCTGGTCTCAGGTCATCACCTCCTTCTGGTTCCATCCACATCCACGTCCATCACTTCTCTTGCCACATATTTGCTCTTCTCTTCTCATCAGGTGGATATTCCACCTTAACCCTGCCTCTTGCACTTACGTTGATGCTTCAGTGACCTTTCTCTACCCCTAATACAGATTATTATTATTATTATTATTATTATTATTATTATTATTACTTGGCAAGCCACAACTCTAGTTGGTAAAGCAAGATGCTACAAGCCCAAGGGCTCCAACAGGGAAAATAGCCCAGTGAGGAAGGGAATAAGGAAACAAATAATCTACAAGAGAAGCAACTAACAATTAAAATAGAATATTTTAAGAACAATAACATCACTAAAATAAATCCTTTATATATAGATTATAGAAGAAAAGAAAGAACATAGAATAGTATACCCGAATGTACCCTCTAGAAAGATCCTTTCTAATCCTGTCCATTCTGCTTTTCCGTTTATCAACCTAAGCATCCTCATCTCAGTTATGTCCATCTTCCTACTTCCTATTTAACTGGTATGGTTTCTAATTCATATGGCATTACTTCTATGAAACCTGCCTTGTGAACTCAACCCTTAGTTATGGGGACTTTTGTATCATATATTACACCAGACACGTTGCTATTGGTGTTCTAAACACACTGAATACGGCTGTTCATTTCCTATTTTATGTCCCCCGCATTGTCTATCGCTAAGCTAAGGTACATAAATTCATGATCCCATTTGATATTTCCTCCTAATAATATATTCAGTCTTCTTCCTGTTTATCCTTAACCCTCTACTCAGGAAGTCATATCTCCATGCTTTAAGCTTCATCTCCAGTTCTTCTGTGTTCTTGGTTAACAAGCCTATGTCATCTGGATAGAGCAGACATCATAGTGGTTCCTCCCTTCCATCATCTGTGCACACTTCTAAGACAATATTAAACAGAAGTGGGCTCAGAGCCGATCCCTGATATAACCCAACCCCATCTTAAACATTTTCCTCTCTCCCAGTTGTAGTTCTGACGCTGGTCTTTACATTTCTCTACAGCTTCCTGACCATAATTCACTGTCACTCCTCTATATTTCCTGTCGTGGTATCCTGTCATATGCCTTCTCAAGGTCTATAAATGCCATAAGCATGGTTTTTTCCTTCCTGTACACGTGGTGAGATGGTAGCCTCCTTGCCTGGTGATTGCTAGACTGGAGTTCGAGTCCCACTCAAACTCGTTAGTTTCTTTTGTCGCTGGAAACTCACCATCCCTGTGAGTTAAGGATGTGGGGTTTGGGGAGCTTATAGACATTTCTTGGCCCTCCCTGGACCTAGCTCGGGTTGGGCGGGGGCTTGGGTGCTGATCATATGTAATATGGTCAGTCTCTAGTGCATTGTCCTGCTTTATAGGGTAATGTAACTGTCCCTTGTCTCTACCATTCATGAGTGGCCTTTATACCTTTAAAAAAGGAGTGTAAGAGATTTAATGAATAAAGAGCAAGTGGCTAACAGGGTCTATAGTCTGAGATGGCAGGTCCTCTTGAATCTGAACGACTTGGAAAGTATTTGGAAAGTATTTTTCAGTCAAGTATCTTAAGCAGTCAATCTATAATTTGAACATTACCTAGGAGTTTTGGGGAACATAATACAGTCATTTTTATTGGCATTTTCATGCAAAACGAAATGCATGAATATCTAAAAAAGAATTTACATGGTTGTTGGTTTCTACATTAACTACATTAAACAAAAATTCCCCCCCCCGCCCGTCTCTCTCTCTCTCTCTCTCTCTCTCTCTCTCTCTGAATGTCTTCAAAGCCGGCATAACCCAGTTATGTATTATTTGCCATCAGTGACTTGAACAAGACTGATGTCGAAATAATCCAATGTCGCTTGTTAACGGAAGGAATTGTTTAGTTATGTCACTCCATTCATTTTGACCTGCTTTTCCTCCTCCTCCTCCGTCATATATATTATATATCTATATACATTTTAATATATATATATATATATATATATACACATATATATGTATATATATACATAGGCTATATATATATGTATATATATATATATATATACATAGGCTATATATATATATATATATATATTTATACACATATATAAACATATATATACATATATATGTGTTTGTGCGTATGTGTCAATCATATTGCAGACAAACTTTTTCCATCTTTTCAACATAATAAGAATATGAAAAATCCCAGTTATATATATATATATATATATGTGTGTGTGTGTGTGTGTGTATTTTTTGTACATGGTAATGTAGAGGTCTGGGTACACAGGAGATTAACATACTTTCAAAAACAAAACAATTTCATTTAAATCTAATACTAATAGATAATATTTGTAATATGATATCCAGCATTTTCAATACATAATTTGATGCGCTTACAATATTCAGGTGAATTCGATTAAATTGGAAGTAAAATAAATAGGTTTAAAATGGGGGTGTCGAAGGTTAAATTCTTTTGCAATTCTGTGTTAGGCCATCCTTCCTTCTCGTCCACTTAAAGAGTACCAACTCCATTCTTCCTCCTTAGACAGAGCCATCATTCGATCTGGACTGGAAAAAATGACATAAGTAAAATAGCGAAATTTCCTCTGTACCCAGACTTTGCGGACACCCAGTAGATTGCCTGGCACTTGAGGCCTAGCACGGGCTCTTGCAATAATGCCGCCCCCCCCCCCTTAGGTGATAAGTTTCCTTTAGATTGCAAGTTATTAAGGAGCAAGGGATAAAGGATATTCAGCAACAGTTATTCATGTGTAGGTGGTTGAAGATGAAGGGCTGAAGGATAATCTATTTGTCAATTTACATTTCCTAATAAAAGTTGGAAGACCCAGCCCTACTTGGCTGATGACTTTGAATAGAGAAGTAGGAGAAGGTGAATGGAGAAGTATTGATTTAAAAGCTCAAGATAGAGACGACTGGTGAAATCTAACTGTAGCCCTTAGCTTCAGTAGGCGTAGGAGGAGATGATGATGAATAAAAGATGAAGAAAAAATGTACTTTTATTCCTTATTTTGGAGGTCCCCTGCCTCTTCCATCAATTTAGTTGTAGAGAAATAGATATAGCAGCAAGTTCTGATATGTAGAACTCGGGATGGAGAAAGAAATTATTTAGTTACAGACGTTGGTAAAGAAATATAACTTCCTCAGGAGTTAAAGCTTAATTTTATTAGAGAGAGAGAGAGAGAGAGAGAGAGAGAGAGAGAGAGAGAGATAAATATTATGACGCAGTTAGTTATAGACCTGGAACAGGGGGGGCTGGAGGTGGGGGTAGAGTTAAGGTAGCCTGGCTGGACTCGCAGGGGAGTTGGTTGGCAGTTTCTAAAAATAGATTCTGAAAGATGGTGAAGGGAAAAACGAAACCCTTCGAATAAACAGAGTAAGGAAAGTGAATAAGATCAAGAGGAATAATAGATATAATGGAATGAAAAATTACTAGATGGTGTTAGTTATGATAAAAATGCTTTAGATATTTGAAATAAGAGTGTCTGAGGAGGTATAGAGGGAAGTCGTGATAAATATAGAGGAATGTCAAAGGATACAGTTAGTTTGCATTAAAGGGTTTGTTTGTGGAAGTCAAATAAAGTGTGTAGATACGACAGGGGCCAGGAAATTGACATAGAGATTAATGAAGTAAGGGAATGCAACAGAGAGAGACGAAGAGAGTTATTCTATGGTTATTAAATCTATTGAATAAATCTTAAGAGATTCTGTGCCTCTTTCAAGTAGTTTTGTTCGTTGTTCTGTTTTAAAGTAAATGGGAGATTGTTGTTAGAGGTTACGAAATATTAGAAATGTTCACTTTATTATTATTATTATTATTATTATTATTATTATTATTATTAGCTAAACCATGACCCTAATTGGGAAAGCAGTAGCCTATGCAGGAACAGTAAATTATTCGATCCAGTAGCAGGCATCTATTATTTGAGGAACAGCAGGTCATGGCAGAGAAAAACAATATCTTCGAATTGTCCAGTTTAAGGTTTAAAGGCCTCTCATGAATGGCAGAAGCAAGGAACGGTAACATTGCCCTAGCAAGCAGGACAGTGCCCTAGAGACAAACCATAATCATATGATCAGCACCCAAGCCCCCTCACCTCCCAAGCTAGGGCCAGGGAGGAACAGGTAATGGCTGCTGATGACTCAGCTGATAGACTTATAAGCTCCCCCAAACCCTCCATCCTTAGCTCACAAACGATGGTAAGGTTGCAGCGACCAAAGGAACTAACGAATCCCTGGTGATCACCAGACAGCGACGTTACCAATAAGGCCACAACATAATCAAGTTTCACTGGATAATGCAAAAATGTTATTTGTTTCGAGCATTGCTCTAAAATTTTCTTAATAATTTCAATCTCAAACACAAGATACTTTCCTCTTGGTTAGGTTAGAAGAGACTCGTTACCTATGGTAAACAGCTCTTCTAGGAAAGGACACTCCAAAATCAAACCATTGTTGTTTTGGGTAGTGCCATAGCCTCTGTCTTGGGTTCGAGTTCTCTTGCTTGAGGGTACACTTGGTCACACTCTCTTGTTTCTCTTCCCCTTTGTTATTTTTTTTTTTAAGTTTTTATAGTTTATAGATGACAGATATAATTTATTGTTGTTACTGTTCTTAAAATGTTTTATTTTGAGTGTTACTTTTCTTATAGTTTATTAATTTCACTTGTTTCACTTCCTCACTGGGCTATTTTTCCCTTGTGGAGCCCTTGTGCTTATGGCATCTTGCTTTTCAATTAGGGTTATAGCTTAGCTTGTAATTATAATTATAATTATATTAATATTAATGAAATATTAATCCGATAATAACAATAGAAAACACCATTCCTCTGTCCTACCTTTCTCACAAGGAAATGGAAATAATTACAACTGATTCTAACAGACTGTGCCTTCTGCTAAAATATCCCAGGACATGTGCTCTCCAAACTGAACATAAATGCAAGGTAAATGCAAAGAGGGTCACATAAATCAGGGCCCAAAGAAATCCCCAACTTAAGACATAAACACGAACAAACTCATAAATGTGAACTGGTTGGCCAAAAAACCTTCCTAAAAATGAAAAATCATGGTCAATTCTCTCTCTCTCTCTCTCTCTCTCTCTCTCTCTCTCTCTGTATATATTTATATATATGTATTATACATATATTATATATATATATATATATATATGCGGGCAAACGGACCTCCAGATAATTTTCAGGATAATAGAAAAAAGAGAGTAATTCAAAACTCATGTCAACACCAAATAATAAATGGAGGAAACTTTAACGCAGGTCTCCTATCATCATGAAAACTATCTGGATATTTCAGTTGTTTGTAGGATTCTGATTTCGATTTTTATATGTAACTCGGAATTGCCTTTATATATATGTATATATATATATATATATATATATATACAGTATATATATATATCTATATTCTTTTTCATACATCTTAGTTTGCTATAAAGTATGGGAAAGAAACAATAGTTATGATAGGGTAGGTAGGAAATATATATTTATTTATTCATATATATATACATATATATATATATATATATATATATATAAACTGATAAGTTTAATTACAGCAAAATAAAATTACATGAAACATACATTAAACCCACATAATACTGAATAAACTCCACCAATCTCCTTTGATATTTCATGCAAAGTTGATATCTCATTGCATGAATCACAGCGTATTTGAAAAGGCAGAACTTGGCCAGTATTTTAAATAAGACCATGAAAAGTATTTTGGGGATTTGGGGCTAATTTCACCTAATGGGGCCAATATGATACATACATGATGTTTTGCAGGTGGTATTACTAATAATGTATGCTAAAAATAACCTTCTTCTAGAAACTTCAAGAATATCCTTCATTTAGGGACCTGGAAAAGACTTTATTCCAGACAGATGCAGAGGAGAAATATGTATAACTGCATATGTAATTGATTCATAGCAAGTAACCAAGACGTCCATGACTGTGGTTTCAGTTCATCCCTGACCCAGCTATTCAGAGAAGACCCATTGAAATATCTTGTACCTGAAGGGAGGCATATAGGCAAATATAAGCAGCCACTACTTCGTTGATTTACATATATATATATATATATATATACATATCTCTATCTATATATATATATATATATATATAATATTTCACTTTCTAAGTAGGGATACATTAACGTGACGAAAGTGTTTGTGTAACGCCATGATCAGCAAAGCTGTATCTGCCAGGGCTACCCATACTAGGTTGGTTTGCTCTAAGCGATCAATGAAAGTTTCCCATCATCACCAATCCACATTGGCCAGCGTGGCCATGAAAGCTGGCCAAATCCAACATGAATAAAGACATATCTGAGGCCTTTGTACTGCAGGGGATTAGAAATGGCTACCCTTGTTATCGTTGCGAGTATATATATATATATATATATATACATATATATATATATATATATATATACAGGGACGCAAAGGTTAACAATCAACTCAATTTCTTATGATTTTTATAGAAATATACATGCTCTCTCTCTCTCTCTCTCTCTCTCTCTCTCTCTCTCTCGCAAAGGATATGTTTTAGTATCTGTACCTATTTTCCTAATATCTGAAAAATAAACTGTCAAAAATACCTTCAACGTAAATGTTTTCTCAGCCAATATTTTCAATTTAAAAAAATAAACAACACAAGATTAATTTGATCAGGGAAATTATTAAAAATATTTACCTAATCAACTATCAAAGTAAACAGGAGTTTTATCACGATATTCACTATCGAAAGTGCATGATATATTTATAGGACAATATTTAAATAACTTTGATTTGCCTTTGCTTACAAAACTGTTAACAAAACTTTAGATCAATATGAAGAATGCATTTTTCAGCCAGAGGATGAGGTTTTGATTCAGAGTACCGTATAAATATAAGTATCATATAAGTATGATATGGGCTTGATTTATACCCATATGTGCAATAAATGAAAATTAATATATATATGATATTAAAGGTTTTATTCTATATATTCATTCGAAAGAAAGTACCAAAATGTAAATTTTCCAATGGTTTATGAACTGGCATTTGTCTCTTTTACATAGTTGAAAGAGCAAATCACTATTTCCTAACAGCTTTCCCGAATGGCGTGTTCCTATTGGCTAAGGACTATGTTTCTTTGACGTTGCCCGAAAGGAGCGTTCCTATTGGCTAATTTCCTTACCGTTGCCCGAATGGAGCGTTCCTATTGGCTAAGGACATTGGAAGGTAACTCCCAATTTGTTCCTTAAGGCTGGATTTTCTTTCCAATATTTTACTTCCAAAAGGACCTCACTGAGGCCATCTGTGGGGACCTTTAGGAACACTAAATCAACTGAAAAATTATTGTATTTTTTATTTAAAAATACGTATAAAATATTCATTACATATAATAGTTGAATAAAATATGAAATGAATAAATTTTACACAATAAGAATGTCTAGATAAACAGTATATTGACATTTACAAAATAATCTTAAAGAGAAATACTTGTATACAGTTTTGGCAAAATTTATTTAGCACCTCATGAGGGGGTCCAGAATTGCCAACGAATTAATTAGGTAGAATTTTTCATTTACAAAAAGTGGAAACTCACTTGGATGATATATAAAGCGGAAAATATATATATTTTTAATATAAGTTCATCCTCCTGCTAAACATGTCATGAATAAAATATTTAGTATAATTCCTTTTCTTTCTAAGTCGAAAGGTTTGCAACCCTTATCACCCAGTTGACAAGGATGTGAACATTAGATTCTTTTAGCTTTTAACTTATATAGCAACAGAATATTTACAAACAAAATAGTCCGATCAGTTAACTACTGGTACTTTTCTTTTTGTACACATGAAGACAGCACAGTTTTAAAGGCAGTAATCAAGACACAATTCTTCACATATCCTTTAATCTAAATTCCAAAAGGAACCACCTCCAGACGACACTATATCAGAAAGGATTATTATCATTAGGATATTAATTTTGGCCCTACTCTCAATGCCGTATTTCATATATCTGCTTATCCCTAGATTCCATATGATTTAGCAGGCCAATAAGTTTGGAATATCAATTCGAAAAGGGTAAAATTTGTAAGGAAACGAACCAGAATAGCCAAGAATATTTTTAGTGTCTAGAATTATGCTGTACATTATCGTAGTTATAAGCATTAATAAATTTACATTATACTTCATTTAGATTTTTATGTTCAATTTGAAAGTATTGAAAGAGTTACCATTTCGTTTTTCTTAACATTTTAAGGTTGGCAATCTTGATTGTGTAAGAAATCTATCTAGAACGTAGTATTTTCCTTTTGAAATTGGCTATTTAATACAACGTATATTTCACAATCTAATGATATGTTTATGATCATGAAGATATATTGTTTACCATTTTCTCAAAAACTATATAATAAGAGCAATTTCTCGTGTGTGAAAGAATATATGGATTAGATGGACATAGGAAGTCACTCAATGAAAAAACTATGGTATATTTCTCTCAAAAAACAATAAAGAAATTCTATAGGTAAATGTGCATCAGCATTCTAATATTATGTTGAAATTCTTCAAATAATAGAAGCAAATCCTCTATTATTTGGAACTTTATTTAAAATGTTTAAAGTATATTCAGGAACAAAGTTCTGGTATTACTGAAAAATGGAGGAATCTATACAAATTGATTTCTAACTGAAGGGGAGGAAGGGTCTTAGACAATAGTCTTTTATGTCCTTTTCTCGTGAGATCCCTTGTAAACTAACTTCACTGCTTTCCATTATGTTTTATTTCTCTCTCAGTATATTGTATCAACATATAATGTTAGACATGATAAAATCCACGACTTTTAAAGTTATCCTGACTAAATTTTTACCCTAAACCAATAATGGACTCGCCAATCATAGACGACATATATACCATAGTTAGAAACAAAATACGTAACAATTATTGTAAAAAAGAATAAATAAACGACCTTTTGAACAGATGATAATACAATTTAAAAGACAAGTGAATTAGAATACTTAATTCATAATATTTTCTTTGATTAATCGTCTTTTGATGTTTCTTATTGTTATTTTTTGACGGCTGGATTGACACGTAGCATAGGCGGTGTGGTGACGTCAGAGATGTAAACATGAGCGAAAATAGGAATTTTAGAATATGCTCTGTAGGTTTAATCAAATGTTAGGTGATGCAATCTTTGATGTGTTTACAGATTATATTTTATTATTGGCATAATTAATATCATCTGCTATTTGTAATACAAAGATAGTAATAGAAATAGCATTGTAATATTGAATAGAGGCAGGTGAGCTGAACTTGATGAAAACGACACCAACTTTTCGTTCATATAATTCTAAATTGTATCAGTGGTGTGACAATCATTTCGTAGGTTAGTATATCTTGATCCTGTATGATATAACTTACTTTTATTATTATTGTTATTATTATTATTTTTATTATTATTATTATTATTATTATCAGCTAAACTGCTATCCTAGTTGAAAAAAAGGAGTATGCTATCAGCACACAGGCTCCTACAGAGAAAAAAAAAGCCCAGTGAGGAAAGGAAATAAATAAACTAAATGATAAGTAACGAATAGCTAACGTAATATATTTCAAGATCACTAACAACGTTCAGATAGATCTGTCCTATTTAAAGAACTATGCCTTTTTCTGCTCCTGAATATTCATGAATAATTTTAAGTGATAGAAATTAGTGGTAAAGGCCACCGTCCCCTCTCTCTCTCTCCTCTCTCTCTCTCTCTCTCTCTCTCTCTTTGTGTCATATACTGTAATTCCAAATCCTAGAATGATGAAGTTAAACTCAGCAAAGAGGAACCAAGGAAGGAAACAGTTGGTCACTGGCTACAAAAAAAAACCTCCTTGAAAGGGAAAATTGTTCAGACAAATCGAAGTGACTCCAACACAAAAAAGGCATCATTACATTTGAAAATAACAATTGCATTAGTTTTGCAATAAAAGAGCAGAGGTAATTAAAAAACTATTAACTAATACTTCTTCTCTCAAGGGATTAAACTACTGCAATGTAATTCTTCAGTGGCTACTTTCCTCTTGGTATGGGTAGCTCTTCTAAGAGGACACTCCAAAATCAAACCATAGTTCTCTAGTCTTGGGTAGTGGCATAGCCTCTGTACCATGGTCTTCCACTGTCTTGGGTTAGAGTTCTCTTGCTTGAGGGTACACTCGGGCACACACTATTCTAACTTATTTCTCTTCCTCTTCTTTTGTTACGATTTTTGTAGTTTATATATGAAATATTTATTTTAGTGTTGTTACTGTTCTTGAAATATTATATTTCAATTGGTAATGACTTATCTTATTTCCTTGTTTCCTCTCCTCACTGGACTATTTTCCCTGTTGGAGCCCGTGGGCATACCACCTTGCTTTTCCAACTAGGGTTGTAACTTAGCAAATAATAATAATAATAATAATAATAATAATAATAATAATAGTAATAATAATATTAATAATAACACCAGTGAAGCTAGGGGTGTGGTGGCCAATTGGAAACGTCCCTGCCTGGTGATCGTCTGGACTAAAGTTCAAGACCAGCTTAAACTCAATAGTCTCTTGTTGTGTCTGCAACATTGTCATCCTTTCGAATTAAGAATGGTGATAAGGAGGAGCCTATGGGTTTACCTGCTTAGTTATCAGCAGCCACTGTCTGGCCCTCCCTAGTTCTAGCTTGGTTGGAGTTGGGCCTTGGCCCCTGTCACCGTCCCTTGGTGCTGTCGTCATCAATGCCGTCTTAATTAGTTTGTCTAATGACAGGTGTGCGTGGGGTCCTCATTTGCCAATTGGGTAAGAGAAACATTTCCTGCTTCGTGTTGAGAATAGGTTTTTTCCTACTGGATTAGCAGGGCAGGGCTTCCAGTATTATAAGCCTCCTGCTGTCCCGGGCACTACCAATGATTTCCGTATTTTTCACAGGGTTTTAGATCACGAAATGGACCCATTTGGAATTTGGTAGCAATATTCTTTGATGGGACCTTGCTGTATGTGACAGGGGAAGTGTTTAGAACCGGTTGGAGGTCATAAACATTGGGAACATCTAAACAGATTTCCAGAACATTCGACACCAGAACTTTAGTGAGTAGATTCAGGTAGAGCCACAGTCCAAAGTATGAGGTGGGTGTGAGCCACATGGGTTGGTTGGTCCTAGTCCAGAAGTTCTCACCATATTTACCTCCTTCAACGAAGTTGGAAGGAGGTTAAGTTTTCGCCCCATGTTTGCGAACAGTAATGAACTTGCATGGATTAACTGTTATTTGAAAAGATGGGAATGATTAAATTTTACAAGGTCAAGGTTAAAGGTTAAGGTCATGGTCAAGTAAAATATCCAATTCACGTAATCAGCCATAAGTTTGGACATCGTTGTCACAGTGACTTCAAACTTGGTTCATATTCGAGTGCATGAAAATCCACGCCAATTGATGTGTTAAGGTCAAAGGTCAAGGTCAAAGTCGTACAAAAGGTTGAGAAATAAGCTGTCTAGGCGGAGGTCTGCGCTCTACGGCACAGAAGCCCAGTTATTCCTTACCATCTATTCTCTGTATGTAAGTTTTGACTTCAGAGTACAACTGAGAAGTTTTACCCCGTTGGAGGACCACAGTGCTGTACTGCCTAGGGAGACTGTGGTTGCCGTACGTAATAGTGCACGTAATTCTGCTGCACGAACAGGCATTCGTATTGAATCATTTGAGATGGGTAATGGTCAGTGTTAGTGAGAATTTATTAAGAGAGAGAGAGAGAGAGAGAGAGAGAGGAGAGAGAGAGAGAGAGAGAGAGAGAGAGAGAGATATTGCTCTCTCCCTCTCTCAGAGAGAGAGAGAGAGAGAGAGAGAGAGAGAGAGAGATATTGCTCTCTCTCTCTCTCTCTCTCTCTCTCTCTCTCTCTCTCTCTCTCTCTCTCTCTCTCTCTCTCTCATTATTGTATGAGTTAGGTCATCGACTATTTGAATATCTCTCTCTCTCTCTCTCTCTCTCTCTCTCCTCTCTCTCTCTCTCTCTCTCTCTCTCTCTCTCTCTCTCTCTCCCTCTCCCTCTCCCCCCTCCCATTATTGTATGAGTTAGGTCATCGACTATTTGAATATCTCTCTCTCTCTCTCTCTCTCTCTCTCTCTCTCTCTCTCTCTCTCTCTCTCTCTCTCTCTCTCTCTCTCTATTTTGAATAGTATAAGTTACCTATCTGGAGGTTTTACCACCAAGTAATTTCACATATATACACAGCTTCTATTGTCATATTCCTTGCATATTGCATCGTGCACTGAGCAACTGGTTTCTGTATTCAAAAGGTTATTTCGTCCAATCCCTGATTGTAAGCAATGTTGCAAACAATGCGTCAGTCTACAACACATTATATCTATTTCTCTATTTCGTATTTTTATCAATATTGATCGACTCTTTCAAAATAAAGTCTATGAGGAGCGAGATTCACTTGCTGTGGTTTTGGTGGTGTGGAGTGTTGGTGATGGTGGGAGTTTTTTTTTTTTTTTTTTTTTTTTTTTGGGGGGGGGGGAGAGTGTTGGTGGTAGTGGTTTTGGTTTAGCTTGTGAGGAAGAGGACTCAAGCATTTGGGACGGCCTTGACTCAAGTTGCCGTCCAAGAGATGACAGTTGATGGTGTGTCAACTCTGTCGTTCGGATATGACGTCTTTTTGCGCCTGTAACTGACCTGTTTTATTGTGATAAGGATTATAATACACTGCACGTTTAGCGTGGGGCTTCTGGGAGCCTTTAATTATAACCGGTAATGGGTATTATACGAGATATTAGGTCAACGTTTTCGGTGTTTGTACATTTGTGGTTTTTAAAGCATGAACGGAAAATCCTCTCATTGTTTTTAAGATGACATATTTCTATATCTAAGGTAGATTTCAGCTACCGGACACTGCACCACATATATATTGTGGTCTACTGAATGAAGTGAGTACAGTATTTGAAGAGAGAGAGAGAGAGAGAGAGAGAGAGAGAGAGAGAGAGAGAGAGAGAGAGAGAGAGAGAGAGAGAATATGTACCTGAACTCTCCATTTACTTGTTTCCTTTTTCGCTTCTTGTCAACACTTGCATAAATGAATAGAAGAGGATAAACTTCAATCTCTCTCTCTCTCTCTCTCTCTCTCTCTCTCTCTCTCTCTCTCTCTCTCTCTCTCTCTCATTGACCTAAGCAATAAGTTATGTACCGAAGTATTAGTCGACTACTGAGGGTTGAGTTCTTAAGGTTCTTTTATTTAAATCTCAATAATGAAAAGCAGTTTCCCTGTGATGTTGAATGTACTTTTGAAGGAATTTCTAATATCTATGTTAAGGTCATTAGAAAACCCACAGGAATCCTAAGTGATCTCCATCCGGAGCCCTAAAGACATGGCAAGGTCTCCCATTTGGGACATGTGGCTCCAGGTAGGGACTTTGGATACAAGATGGAGTCATGTCTCTGCCATGAAAATGGCATTGACAGAATTGGGTATTTCATAAAGCTCACTTCCGTGATATTTAATCTTTACCCTCACTGTTCCTCTTCTCTGTAGAACTTCTATAGTTCAAACTTGCAGCAAATGTTTTTATGTTGATTAGGCTGACATGAGTGTATGAAATATCTGTTTTAATGTTGTTACTGTTCTTCAAAAAAAAATATTTAGATTGTTTTTTTTTTTACTTCTCATATAGGTTATTTCCTTATTACCTTTCCTTATTGGGGTATTTTTCCCTGATGAAGCCCTTGTTCTTGTAGTATCTTGTTTTTTCAACTAGGGTTGTAGCTTAGCTAGTAATAATAATAAGAATAATAATTTTGGCAGATACCGCCCTGAATGCAAGGGCATGTTTCGACATTACAAAAACAAATTCACTTACAGTAAAGGAAGGACAGAATAACTTCTGGGGCTGGAGGTAGGGTAAGCCATTGAATAGAGAGGTTCCAGTTGACTACCTCCCATCCATGATCAGCTGGATCTGGAACATCTGGAAATCTTAGCAGGTTTCTTCTCCAGATAGTTGCTTAATATGTTGCATGAGATCGTTTTTGCAAGGGTGTAACTGTGCCAATGAAATTCCCCCAGTTTTGCTTTAAATATCTCATCCTGTTTACATATGGTCTTTTACTGTCTTGGGGTAGAGTTAACTTGTTTGAGGGTACACTCGGGCACACTATTCTATCTTATTTCTCTTCTTGATTTTTCTTTTTGAAGTTTTTTTTATAGATTATATATGAAATATTGGTTTTAATGTTGTTGCTGTTCTTAAAAAACTATTTTAATTGTTCATTGGTTCTTTTGTACTGCAGTTTGTGTATATTCTTTCTTCCTTTCCTCACTGGGCTAGTTTTCCCTGTTGGAGCCCTTGGGTTTATAGCATCCTGCTTTTCCAACTAGGGTTGTAGCTTAGCTTAAAACAAAAGTGATAGATGTATTAAGGGAGTTGAGAACTGCTTAGTATCAACCATAGATTCTGAAAAACTATTCTATTACGAAAGACATAAAAGCTTCCTTTAATTGATTTTTCTTAAACGGTTGAAGGCTTTGATTTAATCCTCTCTAGCAATGGTACTCACACAATGGCACCCAGTGAATGCATAAACTCCTGCCATTGCTTTGCTTAAGTCTGATCCAAGAATCGTTACAAGTCTTGATATATTTATGAGTCAGATATTATTTCCTTTCCTTCTACTGAAGATAATTCTGGTTTGCTTAGCATTAATCACGTAAGAGGGAAGTTCAAGTAGGATTACAAACACATCAGTTTCCCCTGACTTGATTATAACCTTCCTGAATTTTAATGGTCATTGCTTGATGTGAATCATTCTAGTGTCGAATTCCTGATGCGTACTCTCGAGATCCTTTATCTCTATCACTCTTTACTTGGTCATAAGATAGCAATGCTCATCAGAGGTGGCCACCAATGATGTATTGCCAAGGAGGTTTCGGCTGTCTTCTTCTTTCCTGGTCTCCACTAAGTATTCAATGAGTTTTATTCAACTTTCACTGCATTGTGTAACCTCCTCCAGTTCTTCTATTCAATGACTTGCTTTTATTGCATCTTAATTAAAGATGCTGCATCTGATTCCTCTCCTTATGGGAGAGTTGGAAGTCAGTATATCCTTGATTATTTCTCTGTAAAGAAAGGAGTTGTCGTGGGTGTCTTAGAACTTCAGTTCTGTATTTTGTCGTGAGGTAGTGATGAGCCACTGTACCTTTTTTTATGATTACTTGCTAAGCTACAACCCTAGATGGAAAAGCCTGATGCTATAATGAAAAGTATCTTCTTAAATTATCTGTTGTTTACCTATCATTTCCAAGAAATAATATATATATACATACATATATATATATATATATATATATATATATATATATATATATATATATATGATGAGCAAAGTTGTACTAGTTAGGGCCACCCATACTAGGTTGGTCTCCTATGAGCAATCAGAATAAAATCCCCCACCATCTCCATAGTGGTCAGTGTGGTATTAAAAACTGGCTAAACACCAGACGGGAATAAGGACATGTCAGAGCCCCTTGTCCTGCAGTTGAATAGAAATGGCTACATTTGTTGTTGTTGTTGCATTGTTGTATATATATACTGAATATATAAAGGTTATTATGCTTGTGGACTGAGATATATCCAAGCATGACTTAACGTTAGAAAATAGAATCTTCAAACGGGCACTGTATTGACCTACCTAAAGATGATATGAGTAATGCGAAGATGTTGACAAGATTGAAGTAGATATGTATCACCAAAGCAGAATTGTAAACTATGTAGAATGCAATAGGCATGTCCTAGACATCCTGTTTCTTGTAAGCTATATTCAATTGCCGCTAACAATGGCATCTCTCTCTCTCTCTCTCTCTCTCTCTCTCTCTCTCTCTCTCTCTCTCTCTCTCTCTCTCTCTCAGTCCATTATTTTTGTGAGCATCTCTCTCCCTATCGTGCTTTTCTTTTATTGTATCATTAATGTCTTAATATTAATTGTAGACTAACGATCCTCCTATCTGTGTTTCAGGTGAGAGATGGGCCATATCTAGATAGATAAGGTAAGTAATGTCAAACTATTAGTCTGTCTCAAGGTAAAACTTCCTTCTTGTTATTATTATTAATCATCTCCCCCTACGTCTATAGGAGCAAAGGGCCTCGATTAGATTTCGCCAGTCGTCTCTATCTTGAGCTTTAAAATCAGTACTCCATTCGTCATCTCCTACTTCGTGCTTCATAGTCCTCAGCCATGTAGTTCTGTGTCTTCCAACTCTTCTAGTGCCTTGTGGAGTCCAGTTAAACGTTTGGTGAACTAATCTCTTGTAGAGTGCGAACAGCACGCCCAAACAATTCACTAAGAGTTATGCTGTGATAAAAAGTACAAATGGTTGTGAAGTTTTTACAAATAATTTTAAAATTTCATTATCATATGGGTGGGATAATAAGAGAATTTCAATTTCTTATTTATTTTTTTTTTTTTTTCCATTTTTACCAAATACGAACTGCAACGGTTTGAAAATGATCTCGTTCAATTGATTCCGTTCAATAGACAGCGGTTTTTTTCTGATTTTTTTTTTCACTTTGTCCTTAGTTTTAAAGTAAAGCTCTCTCCACCAAATCATCCGTCCATTATCATAAGCTTTACGTCTTTTGTCCATTAAATTCAAAATTCTTTTCATCATCATCCAGGGTTTATTGCTATCGCATATTCGTTGTGTTTTCTCAGGAAAACATCTCTCGTGTTGTTCGTAACAGTATTGACATTTCTGCGGCTTCATCTGCGTTTTCAGTCATTCAAGTTTCCCTCCATTCATACGGTACAATCCACTGGCCGACCTCTGGCTGACGAATTTCGGAAGGGCCAAAATAGTCTGGTCTGGTCTTCCCTCTTTTTAGCGGTATTATTTTGAATCCATATGTCATTAGTGCTCTGACACCTACATTGTGCACTCAGTCCTTAGGTATGAGGACTCTGCTATCACATGTGACACCTGACAAGTCCCTATTGGTGTTCTAAATACACTGAATAAGGCTAATAATTTTCCTTTTCCATGTTCCCCCCATTGTCCATTGCAAAGCCATGGTACTTGAATTCATGAGCCCTTTTGATGTTTCCTCCTAATTTGATTATGGTTTGCTGGTTGCCATACAATTTCGTTGTTATATATTCAGTCTTCTTCCTGCTTATCCTTAACCCTCTACTCAGGAAGTCATATCTCTATCTTTCAAACTTCATTTCTAGTTCTTCTCTGTTCTTGGTTAACAAGATTATTTCATCTGCATTAGAGCACACACCATAGGATGCTCTGTGCACACATCGAAGACAATATTAAACAGAAACGGTCTCAGAACAGATCCTTATGTATAACCCAACCCCAAATTAAACATTTTTCTTTCTGTGGATCTGACGCTGGTCTTTACACATCTCTACAGCTTCCTGATCATACTTCACTGTCACTCCTCTCTCCTTGACATATCTCTATATTTCCCGCCGTGGTATGCTGTCATATGCCTTCTCAAAGTCTATGAATGCCATATGCAAGGTTTTTTCTTCTTCCTATACTTTTCCATAATTTGTCTCAGAGAAAAATTACAGTCCACAGTACTGAGACCCTTTATGGAACCTAGTGTCCGTCTACTGATGAGAACTGTCACGTTGACCTAATCCTCTATCAATAATTATTTCAAATACCTTTAGTAGGTTGGCCAGGGCACCAGCCACCTCTTTAGAAGCTACTGCTAGAGAGTTATTGGGTCCTTTGGCTGGCCAGACAGTTCTCCATTGGATCCCTTTCTCTAGCTACGGCTTCTTTTTACTTTGCCTATACATACATTGAATATTCTGGCCTATTTTTTCCACATTCTCCTCTGTCCTCATTCACCTAGAAACACCGAGAGTGCCAAAAAATACTTCTTTGCTCAAGGGTTTAACTACTGCAATGTTATTGTTCAGTGGCTACTTTCTTCTTGGCACGGATAAAAGAGACTCTTTAGCTATGGTAAATTGTTAGAAATACGGTGGCAGTGTTTAGCCTCTTACCTAGGGTCATTTTGTGTAGTGCATTGCAGTTTCTAATACTTTATTATACCTATTTTCATCTTTTTTAGGAATGTATATTACTTTATTTGATGTTAAGTATTACCTTATAAGAATATATCACCAAATATATTATTATTATTATTATTATTATTATTATTATTATTATTATTATTATTACTACTTGCTAAGCTACACCCCTAGTTGGAAAAGCAGGATGCTCTAAGCCCAGGGGCTCCAACAGGGAAAATTGCCCAGTGAGGAAAGGAAACAAGGAAAAATAAAATATTTTAATAACAGTAACAAAATTAAGATAAATATTTCCTATATAAACCATAAAAATTTTAACCGAACTAGAGGAAGAGAAATAAGATAGAATAGTGCTCCCTAGAGTACCCTCAAGCAAGAGAATTTTAACCCAAGACAGTATAAGAATATGGTATAGAGGCTATGGCACCACCCAAGACTAGAGAACAATGGTTTGATTTTGGAGTGTCCCTCTCCTAGAAGAGCGACTTACCATAGCTAAAGAGTCTAGTTAGGAAATTTAGTGGGGGGGGGGGATTGGAAGGGTTGAATCTGTGTGTGCATATCTATTTAAATATTTAGCTGTCATTTTTGACGGTTCGGGTGCACTAGTACATGATATTTGTCAATAAAAGGATTTAATGTATTGAAATAGAAAGCAGGATAAACCATACCAACGCCTTAAAGATATCTTGAGTGCAGCTGATTTACTCAGGTGTGATTATTTTTCAGGAAATTAACTTAGGAAAAAATATATCAATAATTATTGGCTAATCTTTATTACTAAATTTATACATTTTCATTCAAGAGCAACATAGCAGACACTTAACATTTTTTACAGATAAACAGCAAAATTTCGTTAGCCTGGTGCTCCATCGGTATTTAGGTAGCAGAAACATTTCCTCTATGATGCTGAGGATAGATTTCTCGTGGATTAGCAGGACAGGGCTTCTAGAATTCTACGTCTCCTAATAACTGGGACACTGCCATTTAATTCCGTATATTTCACAGCTTCGTTATCTGACTTCCAGATGCTAGACGATGATAAATTTTAGGTTGAGGAAGGCTGGATAAGAGATGTTCGAACCTTTATACCGTCTTTTTTTCCCGCCTCAGTATCTCTTGATTGATGGATTTTAAGTCTTTTGGCATCCTGACATCTAAGGTCATTGACGCCGATCAGTAGCTCTTGAATGGCGAATTAATCTTCATTATTATCAAGGATTAATCTTGAAAAGACTTCCATCACAAACGCAACCACAGCAGTAAGGTATCCGATGACGACCAGAAAGAACGCTGCCTGAAAACAAGTCAAGAATTATGAATGGTTAGCGTATCTGTCAAGGAGGATTTTCCTACTACGTCAAGAATTATGAATGGTTAGCATATCTGTCTAGGAGGATTTTCCTACTACGTCAAGAATTATGAATGGTTAGCATATCTGTCTAGGAGGATTTTCCTACTACGTCAAGAATTATGAATGGTTAGCATAACTGTCTAGGAGGATTTTCCTACTACGTCAAGAATTATGAATGGTTAGCATATCTGTCTAGGAGGATTTTCCTACTACGTCAAGAATTATGAATGGTTAGCGTATCTGTCAAGGAGGATTTTCCTACTACAACTAGCCTACTACTACTTTCGCTACTGCTGGGACTTCATTGAACATAGCTTTCTTCCGCCCTTTGCCTACACACACACACACACACACACACACACTGAATAGTCTGGCCTATTCTTTACATATTCTCCTCTGTCCTCATACACCTGACAACACAGATTGCAAAACAATTTTTCTTTACTCAAGAGGCTACTGCATTGTAATTGTTCAGTGGCCACTTTCCTCAGGGTAAGGGTAGAATAGACTCTTTAGCTATGGCAAGCAGCTCTTCTAGAAGGGCACTCCAAAAGCAAACCATTGTTCTCTAATCTTGTGTAGTGCCATAACTTCTGTACCATGGTCTTCCACTGCCTTGGGTTAGAGTTCTCTGGCTTGAGGGTACACTCGAGCACACTCTGTTATCTTATTTCCCTTCCTCTTGTTTTGTTGAAGCTGTTTTATACTCTATATAAGAGATGTTTATTTTAATGCTGTTACTCTTCTTTGAATATTTTATTTTCCTTTTTTCCTTTCCTCACTAGGCTATATTCCCTGTTGGAGCCCCTGGGCCTATAGCATCCTGCTTTTCCAACTAGGGTTGTAGCTTAGCAAGTAATAATAATAATAATGATCATAATAATAATAATAATAATAATAATTAGTATTACTGTAGAGATATCAGTGAACGTGGCTATCTTTTGCTCTTACCAGAAATAGAGATGCCCAGTGGATTAATATTGCAGGGAATAATCGAATTAATTCATTATAAAATAGAAAGTTATGGAACTTGAAATATACACTGAATTTCATTTTCATTTGAACAGATAATGATTAATTACTGTGAGTAATTATCAAAGGAAAATAGATATGATTTGTCTATAACAAATGCAAGCAAACTATATTGAATTGATATTGATAACTGGGATATAAAGTGAGCTAAAAAAAGCAATTTATTCTTTTAACGGAGAACAAAATTAGTTTTATAATGATTAGGAGAGGATATTTCAAGAAATGGCATCAAAAGAGTAATAATATATACATGTATACTGTATATATATATATATATATATATATATATATATATATATATATATATATATATATATATATATATATGTATGTATACTATATATATATATATATAAACTGTATATATAATATATATATATATATATATATATATATATATATATATATTTATATATATATATATATATATATATATATATATATATATATATATATATTTATATATATACGTATATATATATATATATATATATATATATATATATATATATATATGTATGTATGTATGTACATATATATTTATATATATATATTTATATATATATATATATATATATATATATATATATATATATATATATTTATATATTTATATATATATATATATATATATATATATATATATATATATATATACAGTATGTATATATATATATATATATATATATATATATATATACATTATATATATACATATATATATATGTATGTATATATATATACTGTATATATATATATATATATATATATATATATATATATATATATATATATATATATATATATATATATATATATATATATAAAGCAAGGGTTGGTTCAAAGATAAACCAACACTACGGTCAATGCCTTATTCATCCTTTGACATTTATACTCGGCCACGTAAGAAGCTGTGCATCTTGTTAAGTAAGGCAAAGGTAAGTTAGGATTATACTTTGATAGTTATAACCACTTCTTCTGAAGAGACTATTTTCATGTCAGCATTGCATAAAGACAGACACATTTCTTAAGGAATAGCTCAAATTCACTGCGTAAAGACACACATTTCTTAAGTAATAGCTCAAATTTACTGCGTAAAGACACACATTCCTTAAGTAATAGCTCAAATTCACTGCGTAAAGACACACATTCCTTAAGTAATAGCTCAAATTCACTGCGTAAAGACACACATTCCTTAAGTAATAGCTCAAATTCACTGCGTAAAGACACACATTCCTTAAGGAATAGCTCAAATTCACTGCGTAAAGACACACATTCCTTAAGTAATAGCTCAAATTCACTGCGTAAAGACACACATTCCTTAAGTAATAGCTCAAATTCACTGCGTAAAGACACACATTTCTTAAGTAATAGCTCAAATTCACTGGGTAAAGACACATTCCTTAAGTAATAGCTCAAATTCACTGCGTAAAGACAGACAATTTTCTTAAGGAACAGCTCTAATTCACCTGGGGAAGTTTTACCTGTAAATCCATAAGGGTGAAGGGCCTCGTAGTCGACTCTTCTATTCCCAGGTCTCCTGTCCTCAGCTTTCGAAAGTTATTTTCCTCTATATTTTGGATAATGCCTCCTTGGACCATCCTCAGTACTCTGAATAAATAGAAATATATCTTTTCTGAGCTTGGGTTGGAATACAGGAGAAATCTGTATACTTTCGTTGCATTTGTTTCATTGGTTTTCCTTTACGCATCTTTGACCATAGCTTTTAGACCTAGTACAGACTTTGTTTGCCTATAGCTTTTAGCCTTAGTACAGACTTTGCCCATAGCTTCTAGCCCTAGTAAAGACTTTTCCCCATAGGTTTTAACCCTAGTACAGACTTCGATCTTATCCCCTGGGGCTACTTAAAAGAATTTCCCCTTAAAATCTTGTTCTAGCGCAGACTTCAACCTAGCCTTCTGGTATTAGTGAAAACTTCTACCCTAAATTATGGCCACAGTTCAAAGGTCTCCACCCTAACTACCATACAGGTACACCTACCCTCCAACTATTCTTGCAAATTAAGCTTTGAAATGCTTCCTTATTCCATTTCTCAAACTGTGTGCATCAGTTTGAGAAATGGAATAAGGGGTTAGAGAACTATCAGATAAGATCCAAGAAAGTAGACTGAGGTGGTATAGTCATGTCATGAGAAGAGATGAACAGTATATTGAGAGGAGAGTGATGGAAATGGAGGTAAAGGGAACGAGAAGGAGAGGGAGACCAAAGCGAAGGTGGATGGGGTGTATCAAGGATGACCTTCAATCAAAGGGATTAACCGATGGTGAAGTGTGGGACAGAGGTAGATGGAGAATGATGGCCAGAAACATCGACCCCACATAAAAGTGGGAAAAGATGCAGACAAAGAAGAAGAAGAAAACTGTGTGCATCAGCTATAACATTGTCTTTGGAAATGATAGTATGAACAACACTTACGTTTGGCTGAAAGCTTGATTATAAGGAGCTCCAGAGGGAATAGCAATGCCAACATTCTGGAAGAAGAAACCGTCCCGGCCGAAGTGGAATCTCCTCCGTCCGTAATTCTGCGCCCACAGCCGAATCTCGTGGTCTGGCCCCAAAAACACCACCTTCTCATTTAGAACCTGTGATAGCAGAGTAAGGTACCATTCTCTTACAAACAGGAGGTGGATTATTTGTGAAATGTTGCTAATCAATTTATTTTTCTTAGAGAGCTATGGGGTCTTTTGACTGGCCAGACAGTAGTACATTGGATCCTTCTCTCTGGTTACAGTTCATTTTCCCATTGCCTAACACATACACAGCCTCTTCTGTCCTCATACACCTGACAACGCAGATTACCAAATAATTCTTCTTACAGCACTGTAATTGTTCAGTGGCCACTTTTCTCTTTGTAAGGGTAGATGAGACTCTTTTAGCTATGGTAAGCAGCTCTTCTAGGAGAAGGACACTCTAAAATCAAAACATTGTTCTCTTATCTTGGATAGTGCCATAGCCTCTGTACCATGGTCTTCCACTGTCTTGGGTTTGAGTTCTCTTGCTTGAGGGTACACTCGGGGGCACTATTCTATCTTATTTCTCTTCCTCTTATTTTATTAAAGTTTTTATAGTTTATATAGGAGATATTTATTTTAATCTCATTGCTCTTCTTAAAATATTTTATTTTTCTTTGTTTCCTTTCCTCACTGGGTTATTTTTCCTGCTTTTCCAATTAGGGTTGTAGCTTAGCAAGTAATAATAATAATAATAAAGAAAATGGAAACTTTATAAAGGGAAGGAAATAACGTAGATTGTAGCACGAGGTAAAATAGTGGGGCAGGCATACTTGTAACACATGATAGCAGACGTGGAAACATACTATTTTCTCCATTAACGTGTTGTTTATCTCAAAATATTATAGGAAAGCAATTGAACAATGATATATCATAAAGGAAATAATCGGGAAATGACAAAAAAGGTTTAAAGGCTTAAAGGCCACTCATGAATGGGGACAGTAACATTGCCCTATCGAGTAGGACAATGCCCTAGAGACTGACCATATATACGTATGATCACAGCCCAAACCCCCTCTCCACCCAATCTAGGACCAAGGAGGGCTAGGCAATGGCTGCTGATGACTCAGCAGATAGACCTACAGGCTCCCCCATACCACCCAATCCTTAGCTCACACGGTCGGTGAGGTTACAGCGAGCAAAGGAACTAACGAGTATGAGCGGGATTCGAACCCCATGTGGTCTGGCGTTTACCAGGCACAATATTCTATCCGTTTCCTTATTTCCACTCCTCATAGTGCTATCTTCCATGTTGGAGCCCTTGGGCTTATAGCATCTTGCTTTTCCAACTAGGTTTGTATTACCAAATAATAATAATAATAATAATAATAATAATAATAATAATAATAATAATAAACCCGCCATCCCTAGCTCACATGGACGGTGAGGTTACAGCGACTAAAGAACCAAACGAGTTTGAGTGGGACTCGAACCCCATGTGGTCATGTGTTCACCAGTCAGGAACGTTACCACATCGGCCACCACAACCCCAAATTTAAAAAAAAAAAAAAAATCTGTAATCGAGTAATTCTATTGCAATTATATTTAATTGTGATTATATTTACTTTTATTTCCATTCTCACATTT